>NW_027464916.1:90816-98316 GCF_043290135.1 Rhipicephalus microplus
ATAAGCACCCAGACCGCCGTGGGTCGCTCGCCCCGGCTGACGTGGTTTTTCGTACTCCTGCGGCGGTCGCCGTCAAGCACGTCCAAATACGCTACTTTCGTGGGCGCATTCACGCTCTTTCGCTTCGCCGGAGTGCCAGCACTCACTCTGCCAAAAACGGCGAACATCCGAGCGGCGGTTCCCACTTTTGCGTCGGCGTCGCAAACCCCGCCCCGGCAGACGAGGTTTGCCGTACTCGTGCGACGGTGGCCGGCGGGCACGTCGAAAGACGCCGATATCGTGCGCGAATTGGCGCACCTTGGCTTCACCGGAGTGCCGCCACTGACTCCTCCAAAAACGGCGAAGATCCGAGCGGCGCTTCCCACTTTCGCATCGGCGTCCCGAACTCCGCCCCGGCTGACGCGGTTTACCGTACTCGTGCGACGGTCGCCGGCGAGCACGTGGAAAGACGCCGATATCGTGCCCGAATCGGCTCCGTTCGGCTTCGCCGGAGTGCCAGCACTGGCTCGGCGAAAGACGACGAACATCCGAGCGACGGTTCTCACTATTGCGTACGCGTCGCAAACCCCGCCCCGGCAGACGCACTTTGCCGTACTCGTGCGACGGTCGCCGGCGAGCACGTAGAAAGACGCCGATATCGTGCCGGAATCGGCCCCGTTTGGCTTCGCCGGAGTGCCAGCACTCACTCGGCCACAAACGGCGAACATCCGAGCGGCGGTTCCCACTTAGCCGTCGGCGTCCCGAACTCCGCCCCGGCAGACGCGGTTGCCGAGCTCGTGCGACTAGCGACCGCGAAGCCGTCTCGCGACGCCGCTTTCGTGCGCGGCTCCCACTGCGACCTGGGTCACCCGAGGTCGACGAGCAAAAAAGAATGTCGAAAAAAATTTTTTTTTTTTTTGCGTCTGCCGGGGTGCCCCTATAATAGCAGCGATAAGCACCCAGACCGCCATGGGTCGCTCGCCCCGGCTGACGTGGTTTTTCGTTTTCCTGCGGTGGTCGTCGTCAAGCACGTCCAAACACGCCACTTTCGTGGGCGCATTCGCGCTCTTTCGCTTCGCCGGAGTGCCAGCACTCACTCTGCCAAAAACGGCGAACATCCGAGCGGCGGTTCCCACTTTTGCGTCGGCGTCGCAAACCCCGCCCCGGCAGACGAGGTTTGCCGTACTCGTGCGACGGTGGCCGGCGGGCACGTCGAAAGACGCCGATATCGTGCGCGAATTGGCGCACCTTGGCTTCACCGGAGTGCCGCCACTGACTCCTCCAAAAACGGCGAAGATCCGAGCGGCGCTTCCCACTTTCGCATCGGCGTCCCGAACTCCGCCCCGGCTGACGCGGTTTACCGTACTCGTGCGACGGTCGCCGGCGAGCACGTGGAAAGACGCCGATATCGTGCCCGAATCGGCTCCGTTCGGCTTCGCCGGATTGCCAGCACTGGCTCGGCGAAAGACGACGAACATCCGAGCGACGGTTCTCACTATTGCGTACGCGTCGCAAACCCCGCCCCGGCAGACGCACTTTGCCGTACTCGTGCGACGGTCGCCGGCGAGCACGTAGAAAGACGCCGATATCGTGCCGGAATCGGCCCCGTTTGGCTTCGCCGGAGTGCCAGCACTCACTCGGCCACAAACGGCGAACATCCGAGCGGCGGTTCCCACTTAGCCGTCGGCGTCCCGAACTCCGCCCCGGCAGACGCGGTTGCCGAGCTCGTGCGACTAGCGACCGCGAAGCCGTCTCGCGACGCCGCTTTCGTGCGCGGCTCCCACTGCGACCTGGGTCACCCGAGGTCGACGAGCAAAAAAGAATGTCGAAAAAAATTTTTTTTTTTTTTTGCGTCTGCCGGGGTGCCCCTATAATAGCAGCGATAAGCACCCAGACCGCCATGGGTCGCTCGCCCCGGCTGACGTGGTTTTTCGTTTTCCTGCGGTGGTCGTCGTCAAGCACGTCCAAACACGCCACTTTCGTGGGCGCATTCGCGCTCTTTCGCTTCGCCGGAGTGCCAGCACTCACTCTGCCAAAAACGGCGAACATCCTAGTGGCGGTTCCCACTTTTGCGTCGGCGTCGCCAACCCCGCCCCGGCATACGCGGTTTGCCGTACTCGTGCGGCGGTGGCCGGCGGGCACGTCGAAAGACACCGATATCGTGCGCGAGTCGATGCTTCTTGGTCTCGCAGGAGGGCCGCCACTCACTCCTGCAAAAACGGCGAAGATCCGAGCGGCGCTTCCCACTTTTTCGTCGGCGTCGCAAACCTCGCCCCGGCAGACGCGCTTTGCCGTACTCGTGCGACGGTCGCCGGCGAGCACGTCGAAATACGCCGATATCGTGCCCGAATCGGCCCCGTTTCGCTTCGCCGGAGTGCCAGCACTCGCTCGGCCAAAGACGACGAACATCCGAGCGACGGTTCCCACTATTGCGTACGCGTCGCGAACCCCGCCCCGGCAGACGCGGTTTGCCGTACTCGTGCGGCGGTGGCCGGCGGGCACGTCGAAAGACGCCGATATCGTGCACGAATTGGCGCTCCTTGGCTTCACCGGAGTGCCAGCACTCACTCGGCCAAAAACGGCGAACATCCGAGCAGCGGTACCCACTTAGCCGTCGGCATCCCGAACTCCGCGCCGGCTGACGCGGTTGCCGAGCTCGTGCGACTAGCGACCGCGAACGCGTCTCGCGACGCCGCTTTCGTGCGCGGCTCCCATTGCGACCTGGGTTACCCGAGCTCGACCAGCAAAAAAGAAGGTCGAAAATTTTTTTTTTTTTTCTGCGTCTGCCGGGGTGCCCCTATAATAGCAGCGATAAGCACCCAGACCGCCGTGTGTCGCTCGCCCCGGCTGACGTGGTTTTTCGTACTCCTGCAGCGGTCGCCGTCACGCACGTCCAAATACGCCACTTTCGTGGGCGCATTCGCGCTCTTTCGCGTCGCCGGAGTGCCAGCACTCACTCTGCCAAAAACGGCCAACATCCGAGCGGCGGTTCCCACTTTTGCGTCGGCGTCGTAAACCCCGCCCCGGCAGACGCGGTTTGCCCTACTCGTGCGACGGTCGCCGGCGAGCGCGTCGAAAGACGCCGATATCGTGCGCTAATTGGCGCTCCCTGGCTTCTCCGGAGTGCCGCCACTCACTCCTCCAAAAACGGCGAAGATCCGAGCGGCGTTCTCCACTTTCGCATCGGCGTCCCGAACTCCGCCCGGGCTGACGCGGTTTACCGTACTCGTGCGACGGTCGCCGGCGGGCACGTCGAAAGACGCCGATATCGTGCCGTAATCGGCCCCGTTTGGCTTCGCCCGTGTGCCAGCACTCACTCGGCCAAAAACGGCGAACATCCGAGCAGCGTTTCCCACTTTCGCATCGGCGTCCCGAAGCCCGCCCCGGCAGACGCGGTTTGCCCTACTCGAGCGACGGTCGCCGGCGATCACGTCGAAAGGCGCCGAATTCGTGCACGAATCGATGCTTCTTGGTCTCGCAGGAGGGCCGCCACTCACTCCTGCAAAAACGGCGAAGATCCGAGTTGCGCTTCCCACTTTTTCGTCGGCGTCCCGAACTACGCCCCGGCTGACGCGGTTTACCGTACTCGTGCGACGGTCGCCGGCGGGCACTTCAAAATACGCCGATTTCGTGGGCGCATTCACGCTGTTTCGCTTCCCCGGAGTGCCAACACTCACTCTGCCGAAAGCGGCGATCATCCGAGCGGCGGTTCCCACTTTTGCGTCGGCTTCGCAAACGGCGCCCCGGCAGACGCGCTCGTGCGACGTACTCGTGCGACGGTCGCCGGCGAGCACGTCGAAAGACGCCGATATCGTGCTCGAATCGACCCCGTTTCGCTTCGCCGGAGTGCTGCCAGTCACGGCGCAGAAAACGGCGAACAAGTGTTTTTTTTTTTTTTTTTCCTAGAATTTGTGTTATAGAAGGCACATTTGATATCGGACGATAATTTTCAACTTTATCACGCGCACCGATTTTCGTGTAGAGGTTTGCAAGTTTATGGGAATTTCTCCACTTGGAATAATGCGATTTAGTAGTACTACGAGAACTTCATGGATGTACTCAAGGGTACGGGGCAAGTCAGTTACGTCAACACCTGCAGATTTTTTACACTTCAAACTGAAAATTGTTGGTTGTGAGTCCTCGTGTGATATTAAAGGCCGATTCGCTAACACATAGAACAAAGAAAGAAAGGAAGAAAAAACGCCCGCGCTCGCTCAAGAAACCTGGGTTCGCAACAAGTGGCAACAACAAGCAACCGAGCGAGTGCGCCAAAACCCGTGGCGGCCGAACAAACGCGAAGTCCCAACCGCGTCAGCCGGGGCGGCACGGGACAGGAAAAATCACTTCAGCCGGGGCGGCGGGGCACCGAATAAACCTCGTCACCTCGTCGCAGGATAAAAGAGGAAACAAAAAGTCTAAACAGCGTCTGCTGGAGCGAATGCGTAATAAAACAACAACAACAACAAAAAAAAAAAACACCCGCGCTCAAGAAGTCTGCAATCACCACAAAAGGCGACTGTGACCGAGCAGCGTCAGCCGGGGCCGTGCGGAAACGGAAAAACCGCGACTACCGGGGCGTCGAGGCACCGAAAAATCCACTTCAGCCGCGGCGAAAAAAAAAAACAAAAAGAAAGACGGAGGGGGGGGGGGGAACCACGTCTGCCGGGGCGAAGGAAAAAAAAAAAACGCGTCTGCCGGGGCGAGCCCGGGTGCGGCACCACCGGGAAAACTGTGGCAAACAGACATGGCGATCGAGTGAGTGGGCCGCCAGCCAGGCTCAGCCAAAAAGTGCAAAGTCCGAACTGCGTCAGCCGGGGCGGCAAAAACCACGTCAGCCGGGGCGGCGCAAAAAACCGCGTCTGCCGGGGCGGCACGAAACCGCGTCAGCCGGGGCGGCGCGAAAACTGCGTCAGCCGGGGCGAAAGAAAAAAAAAAAAAAAACGCGTCTGCCGGGGCGAGCCCGGGTGCGGCACCACCGGGAAAACTGTGGCAAACAGACATGGCGATCGAGTGAGTGGGCCGCCAGCCAGGCACAGCCGAAAAGTGCAAAGTCCGAACCGTGTCAGCCGGGGCGGCAAAAAACCGCGTCAGCCGGGGCGGCGCAAAAAACCGCGTCTGCCGGGGCGGCACGAAACCGCGTCTGCCGGGGCGGCGCGAAAACTGCGTCAGCCGGGGCGAGCCCGGGTGCGGCACCACCGGGAAAACTGTGGCAAACAGACATGGCGATCGAGTGAGTGGGCCGCCAGCCAGGCTCAGCCAAAAAGTGCCAAGTCCGAACTGCGTCAGCCGGGGCGGCAAAAAACCGCGTCAGCCGGGGCGGCGCAAAAAAACCGCGTCTGCCGGGGCGGCGCGAAAACCGCGTCTGCCGGGGCGGCGCGAAAACTGCGTCAGCCGGGGCGAAAGAAAAAAAAAAACGCGTCTGCCGGGGCGAGCCCGGGTGCGGCACCACCGGGAAAACTGTGGCAAACAGACATGGCGATCGAGTGAGTGGGCCGCCAGCAAGGCTCAGCCAAAAAGTGCTAAGTCCGAACTGCGTCAGCTGGGGCGGCAAAAAACCGCGTCTGCCGGGGCGGCACGAAACCGCGTCAGCCGGGGCGGCGCGAAAACCGCGTCTGCCGGGGCGGCACGAAACCGCGTCAGCCGGGGCGGCGCGAAAACTGCGTCAGCCGGGGCGAGCCCGGGTGCGGCACCACCGGGAAAACTGTGGCAAACAGACATGGCGATCGAGTGAGTGGGCCGCCAGCCAGGCACAGCCGAAAAGTGCTAAGTCCGAACTGCGTCAGCCGGGGCGGCAAAAACCGCGTCAGCCGGGGCGGCGCGAAAACCGCGTCTGCCGGGGCGGCACGAAACCGCGTCAGCCGGGGCGGCGCGAAAACTGCGTCAGCCGGGGCGAGCCCGGGTGCGGCACCACCGGGAAAACTGTGGCTAACAGACATGGCGATCGAGTGAGTGGGCCACCAGCCAGGCTCAGCCAAAAAGTGCTAAGTCCGAACTGCGTCAGCCGGGGCGGCAAAAACCGCGTCAGCCGGGGCGGCGCAAAAAACCGCGTCTGCCGGGGCGGCACGAAACCGCGTCAGCCGGGGCGGCGCGAAAACTGCGTCAGCCGGGGCGAAAGAAAAAAAAAAAACGCGTCTGCCGGGGCGAGCCCGGGTGCGGCACCACCGGGAAAACTGTGGCAAACAGACATGGCGATCGAGTGAGTGGGCCGCCAGCCAGGCACAGCCGAAAAGTGCCAAGTCCGAACTGCGTCAGCCGGGGCGGCAAAAAACCGCGTCAGCCGGGGCGGCGCAAAAAACCGCGTCTGCCGGGGCGGCACGAAACCGCGTCAGCCGGGGCGGCGCGAAAACTGCGTCAGCCGGGGCGAGCCCGGGTGCGGCACCACCGGGAAAACTGTGGCAAACAGACATGGCGATCGAGTGAGTGGGCCGCCAGCCAGGCTCAGCCAAAAAGTGCCAAGTCCGAACTGCGTCAGCCGGGGCGGCGCAAAAAACCGCGTCTGCCGGGGCGGCGCGAAAACCGCGTCTGCCGGGGCGGCGCGAAAACTGCGTCAGCCGGGGCGAAAGAAAAAAAAAACGCGTCTGCCGGGGCGGCAAAAAACCGCGTCTGCCGGGGCGGCACGAAACCGCGTCAGCCGGGGCGGCGCGAAAACCGCGTCTGCCGGGGCGGCACGAAACCGCGTCAGCCGGGGCGAGCCCGGGTGCGGCACCACCGGGAAAACTGTGGCAAACAGACATGGCGATCGAGTGAGTGGGCCGCCAGCCAGGCACAGCCGAAAAGTGCTAAGTCCGAACTGCGTCAGCCGGGGCGGCAAAAACCGCGTCAGCCGGGGCGGCGCAAAAACCGCGTCTGCCGGGGCGAATGCAAAAAAAACAAAGAAAAAAGCCCGCGCTTAATCAAAAGAAAACAAAGAAAAAAGCTTGCGCTTAATCAAAAGAAAACAAACAAAAAAAGTTCGCGCTTAAGCCTGGCGGTGGAACCACCGGGGCAAACAGACCTGGCGATCGAGTGAGTGGGCCGCCAGCCGGGGTGAGCCAAAAAGTGCAAAGTCGGAACCGCGTCAGCCGGGGCGGCGCGAAAACCGCGTCAGCCGGGGCGGCGCAAAAACTGCGTCAGCCGGGGCGGCACGGAAAAACGAAAACCGCGTCAGCCGGGGCGGCACGGAAAAACGAAAACCACGTCAGCCGGGGCGACATCAAAATGAGGAAAAAAAAAAAAAACTGCCTTAGGACACCTGCGTACACTTTCATGCGTTTGGGCATATCTCTCTGTAACACGCGCGCCCCTCGTTACGCGCGGCACTCTGTTTTCTCCGACACCCATATTTCGGCGGCATGTGGCACGCGCGCCCGTCCCTACGCACGGCACACCGCAGTGCTTTCTCGATATTTTTCTTTTCCTCCAACACCGTCATCTATAGGCTTTTAGTGACCTGTTGCTCGTGGCAAAAGTTCGCTAGCTCTGACACCTCTTGCATGCGCACCGTTTTTGCGCACGGTGCTATGCCGCAAAGCACGGCAGTCG
>NW_027464916.1:103316-115816 GCF_043290135.1 Rhipicephalus microplus
ATCCCGGGCGCGCAACGGCGGAGACGGGCCTGGCACCCACTCTGGGACAAGCCCCTGTCAGGGGGACTTGCACCGTCGCAAACACCCGAGAACGTCGCCTCCCATACACCACATTTCCCGACCGCCTGCAAGGACGGGGGATTCGGTGCTGGGCTCGGTCCCGTTTCGCTCGCAGCTACTCGGGGAATCCCTGTTGGTTTCTTTTCCTCCGCTTAGTGATATGCTTAAATTCAGCGGGTTGTCTCGCCTGATCTGAGGTCGACAGCGGATACATTCGCTTCCATCAACTTCCTGCACGACCGCGTGCGCTCGCCCTACCAAGTGCGCCCGCAACCCTGTACAGGGCCACTTCTTCACAAGGCTGGCAATCGGCTTCCCCGCTGCACGCGTGCGGCGCACAACCGGTGTGACGTGGAAGTGACGGGACACGTTCGTAAACCCATCGCGAACCGAGTACGACGCCCTACCAAGTGCGCCCGCAACCCTGTACAGGGTCACATCTTCACAAGGCTGGCAAGCGGCATTCCGCTGCGCGCGTGCGTCGTCCGAGCAGTTGCGTGATAAACGACCGTGTCGAAAGCCCAAACACCGCCGAGGCCAGTCGCCGCCGCCGCAAGGGCAGCCACGCAGCCTGGCGAGAGGCATCGTCTCGTGTAGCGTCGCCCCCGCCCCAACTGGAGTGGCCCAGTTTTTTGAACGGGACGGGAACTGCGAAGCACTTAGACCGACGGCGGACTACGACGAGAACGCCTTAAGCTTCGCCAACGTTTCGCCAACTCGTGCGGGAGACTTTTTCCGCTTCGCGGCAAGTCGTCGCGCCGTGCTCTCCGCATCAACCGCGTACGCAGCGAACCGCAAACGTCGGGCGCAGCCTCCTCACCTCCCTGCGCTTTGCGCGCGAACGTTCCCTGTTCGCGCGGCAAAGCCTGGAGGAGGCACGGCCCCGCAGCGTGTTCGAGCGCCCGGTCTACGGGACACCCTGCTTACTTCGAGGGCAACAAGCGCAACGCAAGGCTGCGATCTCGCGCACTTTGCGCACGGCTGGAGAAGCTTTGCTGGCCGGCTTTCGCTCCTCGTGTTTACCGTGCGTTAAAGTTGCGCGTCCGTGGCTCTCGCAGCTCTTGCGCGCCCGGTCGCAGAGAGGAGTACGCAACCTCGACCGCACTTTCCCTGCAGGCTTCCTTCCGACTCGAAGTCCTGCGGCGGTCTCAACGAGGTGCCACATCCTCAATGCAGTCGGTCGCCCCCGTTTCGGTTGGGCTCTGGCACGACGGTCGCCACCGTCTCGCCCTTGAGTGGCCGCTGTTGGCGCTCGCTGTGAGGTGTTCAGCGTGCTGTCCGTGTTGCCGACGCGGTCAAAACGAGTCGACGGCTCACGTTCCCTTGTGCGCCGAAGGCTCTCTTGATATGTGATCCGACCCTCAGACAGACGAAGCCAAGGGAAGACCCAAGGCCGCAATGTGCGTTCAAAGAATCAGTGCTCAGTGTGTCCTGCAATTCACACCAAGTCTCGCAGCTGGCTGCGTTCTTCATCGACCCGAGAACCGAGTGATCCACCGCTTAGAGTCGTGAAAAAGTGTTTGTTCAATTCCGTACAGTCAAAACCAAACGTTTCTGGCACTCGGCCAAACAGTGGCCAAGAAGGGCGCTTTTCAGCGCACGCTTGGACTCCAAAACTCTGCCGCGCCTTTTTCGGCTGCCGCAAATCGAGCAAACGGTGTGTTTCGGACGGCGTTTCGCTTCCGCTACTTGCGAGTGCTTTCGTGGTCCACCCCTCTATAAATACTCGGGAGGCGTCGAAGCCGGTTCTCCAAGCCGGACCCGTAGGTATCGTTGTGTGCTCGCTCTCATTGGCCCGCCTAACCAGAAAATGCCTGCGGTACACCCATTTGGATAAGAGTGCACGCAGATGCGGGCCTCGACGGCTACACATTTCCTCGGGCGGCCGCCTCCCGGCCTCCGTGGAGCGCGGGATGCACGGTCCCATCGACAAGCCTCTCCCGTTTTTACCGTGGCGTCGCGGTTCACCACGGCGGGCGGGTCGGTCTCCTCCGCATAAAAAGGGGGACCCCCGCTTTTTGTTCCACGAAATCGCACAAGCTTTTTTCGCATCCACGGTTTGCCACCGCACACCAAAATGCCGATCCGGCTGCCTACTTTAGCCAACAGGTGGAGCCAGGCGCGCCGTACTTGCGCGGCACTTCCCACGTCCACCGAAGTCGGTGCCAAGGACCACTTTCGGCGCCGGAGCCGCGTACGAGCCTACTCGAGGCGGAAGAACGAAGCCAGCAAGGGCCTGGCCGCAAGTGCGTTCAATTGTCGGGACGTCCAAGTCCCTCGTTCTTCCGTGCTTCCTCTTTCGGCAAGTCGTTGCGGCACCTTCCCAAAGCGCGCAGACCCGCTAATCGCGACGAGCGCGACGTGGCCGTGCCGCCTTTCCCTCGGCAGCAAGCAAAACGCCTGGCAACGTCGACGCTCCCCTAACCGCGATCTCGCACCGTGTTTCGTGTGGCGAATTCAAAAGCCGGCCGGCGCTGCTGCAACCATTACGGTCGGTACGCATACGCCGCGGAGGGCGGGACGGTCATCGGAGCGTGCGGTTCCTCCATCGAGTACTGCGCACCTCGGCCGTCGCATCGCCGTGCCATGACCGGCCGCGCGTCAACGCGAACCGGTGCCAGCGAGATCCCTCGCCTGCAAGAACCGACCGGCAGCCTCCGTCACCCGAGGACGCGGAGGCGCTTGCCGCGGACGGCGGGACGGTATGCACTGGTGCACAGCGGACCCGTCACATCGCCAGTTCCTTGACCGACCGCCGACGCTTGTGCCGTTCCTCTCGTACTTGGCAGTCGCCGCGCGATTGTCGGGTCTCGTTCTTGCACGCTCGAACGGTCGGGAGGGCACTCGGCTGGCGTTTCGGGAACGCGCAGCCTCGCCTTCTACCGACGTAACCACGACTCGCCGTTCGCGCTCCGCCGCTCCTGTTTACAGTACTAGGCGGTCCCGCAGCGGTCGGGTCGCGCATTTCGAGCGCTTCGAGCCACGGTGCAGTGGCGGGTCGAAAGCCGACCTATGAGTGCGTTGCGCCGTTTGTACCCGCGTCCGCCACCTGGCCGACCGTCCAAGGTCGCGGTGTTGGCGTCCGCTGGGCGCAACAATTTGTCACGGGGTGCCGCTCCACATTCAGGCAGCCCCGTGGGGAAAAGCCGACCCCGCGTCCAAACGGGGTCAGCGGCAGAAAGTGTCGGGCGCAGACGCAGCTGAGGCGCTCACCCTTCACAATCCGTTAATGATCCTTCCGCAGGTTCACCTACGGAAACCTTGTTACGACTTTTACTTCCTCTAAATGATCAAGTTTGGTCATCTTTCCAACAGACCGGCGCAACCGAAAGGCCGCGCCGGACATCGGTCCGAAGACCTCACTAAATCATTCAATCGGTAGTAGCGACGGGCGGTGTGTACAAAGGGCAGGGACGTAATCAACGCGAGCTTATGACTCGCGCTTACTGGGAATTCCTCGTTCAAGGGGAACAATTGCAAGCCCCTATCCCAATCACGAAAGAAGTTCCACGGGTTACCCAGTCTTTTCAGACAGGGATAAAGACACGCTGCTTCCTTCAGTGTAGCGCGCGTGCGGCCCCGGACATCTAAGGGCATCACAGACCTGTTATTGCTCTGTTTCGTGCGGCTAGGAGCCGCTTGTCCCTCTAAGAAGGTTGTAAGGTGCTGGGAACCCCGCACCTATTTAATAGGCTAGAGTCTCGTTCGTTATCGGAATTAACCAGACAAATCGCTCCACCAACTAAGAACGGCCATGCACCACCATCCACCGAATCAAGAAAGAGCTCTCAATCTGTCAATCCTCCCAGTGTCCGGGCCGGGTAAGTTTTCCCGTGTTGAGTCAAATTAAGCCGCAGGCTCCACTCCTGGTGGTGCCCTTCCGTCAATTCCTTTAAGTTTCAGCTTTGCAACCATACTTCCCCCGGAACCCAAATACTTTGGTTTCCCGGAAGCTGCCCGCCGAGTCATTTGAGTAACTCAGGCGGATCGCTGGTTGGCATCGTTTATGGTCAGAACTAGGGCGGTATCTGATCGCCTTCGAACCTCTGACTTTCGTTCTTGATCAATGAAAACATTCTTGGCAAATGCTTTCGCAGTAGTTCGTCTTGCGACGGTCCAAGAATTTCACCTCTAGCGCCGCAATACGAATGCCCCCGTCCGTCCCTCTTAATCATTACCTCGTATTCCAAAAACCAACAGAACAGAAACGAGGTCTTGTTCTATTATTCCATGCAAGTTTATTCAGGCGACTCGCCTGCGTTGAGCACTCTAATTTTTTCAAAGTAAAAGCACCGGCCATCTCGAGGCACACAATGAAGTGCACCAAGAAAGAACCGGCATGATGTTCAGTCCGAGCCGTCGCATCGGGTAGATGCACTACTCGTCTGGAACTGAGATCCAACTACGAGCTTTTTAACCGCAGCAGCTTTAGTATACGCTATTGGAGCTGGAATTACCGCGGCTGCTGGCACCAGACTTGCCCTCCAATTGATCCTCGTTAAAGGATTTAGAGTGTACTCATTTCAATTACGGGGCCTCAAAAGAGTCCCGTATTGTTATTTTTCGTCACTACCTCCCCGTGCCGGGAGTGGGTAATTTGCGCGCCTGCTGCCTTCCTTGGATGTGGTAGCCGTTTCTCAGGCTCCCTCTCCGGAATCGAACCCTGATTCTCCGTTACCCGTAACAACCATGGTAAGCAAGTAACCTACCATCGAAAGTTGATAAGGCAGACACTTGAAAGAAACGTCGCCGGCTCGTGGCCATGCGATCAGCACAAAGTTATCCAGAGTCACCACACAATACGGGCCGAAACCCGATCGATCTTGGTCTAATAAAAGCACCCGTTACCCAAAGGGCTCCAGGCTCACTGCATGTATTAGCTCTAGAATTGCCACAGTTATCCAAGTAGGAAGAAACGATCTAAGGAACCATAACTGATTTAATGAGCCATTCGCGGTTTCGCCTTATTTCGGCATGTACTTAGACATGCATGGCTTAATCTTTGAGACAAGCATATGATTACTGGCAGGATCAACCAGGTAATCGTTCGACTGCGCGTCCGTCCTCGCCCTCGGCGGGCCGGACGCAGTCTGTGTGCGGCGGAGGCCACCTTCAGGCGCCCCAACACGCTTATTTTGCACTCCGAGATGACGGCGTTCGAGCTCGCTACGGCACAACCTTCCCGAAAGACGAGTGGGAGCCGTGCGGCAAGAAGCACGTTCATGCTCGCTCTTTTTCGTTGCATCGACTCGGTCGCGCCGTGCGGGTTGCCCAAGCCCGCTGCACTGTCGGTGGACCGGCCGGAACTAGCAACGGAGCCGAGACTGCAAAGCCGCCAGACGACGGGTCACGCCCGCGTCTTCGGCGCTTTCGCATCTGAATCGCCCGAGGACGACACGGAACACACCTCGATATCGTGGTAAAACGGCACCGTCCGACAACCAGCCCCTAACGCATCAAGCGGATGAGGCTGCAGACGACTGCCGTGGATTCCCCTGGAGCAGACCCGAGGACACGCTTGACGAGGCCGAAGCCCGCCGCATATCAGACACCCGGTCGCTTTCGCGTACGCCGCTCACGAGAACCCCCACATAATAGCAGCGATAAGTACCCAGACCTCCTTGGGCCCTAATACGAGCGTACTCGAGAAAATTTCACCGCGGGTGTGCCCCGAAACGTGTGGCATGTTGAGCGTGCCACAAGTCTACGTCGCTCTCAAACCCGCCGAGGTCGTAGAATTTGCGACCCTACTCACGAAATTCCCACCGAGGATACGGCCGCAAACGTACCGCACCTTGGGTAGGCCACGAGTTTGTGCAACACTACGCTGACGGCACAGCACCGAGGTCGTGCGCGCACGCACGGGAAAATTCCGCCGCGGTTTCTGCCGAAAACGTGAGGCACCACGACTCTCCGCAAGTTCGCGTCGACTGCGAAAGACCGAAGTCGTGAACGACGTGTCCGCTACTCGCCGCCGACACGCTGGACACCAAACGTACAACGACTCGACGGCGTCGTAGAGGCCCACGACGCGGTTTTCCTTAACGACGTCTCGGCGTGGCACCGACAGGTTAGAACGGCCGACCAACGTTCCCTGTCCGCCGTTCGGCTCAGTCGAAGGGCTCGGCGACTTCGGCAACGCTGCGAAGCCGCACGGTGACGCACGCCATGTCCCCATTTTTTTTTTTCTTTCTGCGTCTGCCGGGGTGCCCCTATAATAGCAGCGATAAGCACCCAGACCGCCGTGGGTCGCTCGCCCCGGCTGACGTGGTTTTTCGTACTCCTGCGGCGGTCGCCGTCAAGCACGTCCAAATACGCTACTTTCGTGGGCGCATTCACGCTCTTTCGCTTCGCCGGAGTGCCAGCACTCACTCTGCCAAAAACGGCGAACATCCGAGCGGCGGTTCCCACTTTTGCGTCGGCGTCGCAAACCCCGCCCCGGCAGACGAGGTTTGCCGTACTCGTGCGACGGTGGCCGGCGGGCACGTCGAAAGACGCCGATATCGTGCGCGAATTGGCGCACCTTGGCTTCACCGGAGTGCCGCCACTGACTCCTCCAAAAACGGCGAAGATCCGAGCGGCGCTTCCCACTTTCGCATCGGCGTCCCGAACTCCGCCCCGGCTGACGCGGTTTACCGTACTCGTGCGACGGTCGCCGGCGAGCACGTGGAAAGACGCCGATATCGTGCCCGAATCGGCTCCGTTCGGCTTCGCCGGAGTGCCAGCACTGGCTCGGCGAAAGACGACGAACATCCGAGCGACGGTTCTCACTATTGCGTACGCGTCGCAAACCCCGCCCCGGCAGACGCACTTTGCCGTACTCGTGCGACGGTCGCCGGCGAGCACGTAGAAAGACGCCGATATCGTGCCGGAATCGGCCCCGTTTGGCTTCGCCGGAGTGCCAGCACTCACTCGGCCACAAACGGCGAACATCCGAGCGGCGGTTCCCACTTAGCCGTCGGCGTCCCGAACTCCGCCCCGGCAGACGCGGTTGCCGAGCTCGTGCGACTAGCGACCGCGAAGCCGTCTCGCGACGCCGCTTTCGTGCGCGGCTCCCACTGCGACCTGGGTCACCCGAGGTCGACGAGCAAAAAAGAATGTCGAAAAAAATTTTTTTTTTTTTTGCGTCTGCCGGGGTGCCCCTATAATAGCAGCGATAAGCACCCAGACCGCCATGGGTCGCTCGCCCCGGCTGACGTGGTTTTTCGTTTTCCTGCGGTGGTCGTCGTCAAGCACGTCCAAACACGCCACTTTCGTGGGCGCATTCGCGCTCTTTCGCTTCGCCGGAGTGCCAGCACTCACTCTGCCAAAAACGGCGAACATCCGAGCGGCGGTTCCCACTTTTGCGTCGGCGTCGCAAACCCCGCCCCGGCAGACGAGGTTTGCCGTACTCGTGCGACGGTGGCCGGCGGGCACGTCGAAAGACGCCGATATCGTGCGCGAATTGGCGCACCTTGGCTTCACCGGAGTGCCGCCACTGACTCCTCCAAAAACGGCGAAGATCCGAGCGGCGCTTCCCACTTTCGCATCGGCGTCCCGAACTCCGCCCCGGCTGACGCGGTTTACCGTACTCGTGCGACGGTCGCCGGCGAGCACGTGGAAAGACGCCGATATCGTGCCCGAATCGGCTCCGTTCGGCTTCGCCGGATTGCCAGCACTGGCTCGGCGAAAGACGACGAACATCCGAGCGACGGTTCTCACTATTGCGTACGCGTCGCAAACCCCGCCCCGGCAGACGCACTTTGCCGTACTCGTGCGACGGTCGCCGGCGAGCACGTAGAAAGACGCCGATATCGTGCCGGAATCGGCCCCGTTTGGCTTCGCCGGAGTGCCAGCACTCACTCGGCCACAAACGGCGAACATCCGAGCGGCGGTTCCCACTTAGCCGTCGGCGTCCGCGTCCCGAACTCCGCCCCGGCAGACGCGGTTGCCGAGCTCGTGCGACTAGCGACCGCGAAGCCGTCTCGCGACGCCGCTTTCGTGCGCGGCTCCCACTGCGACCTGGGTCACCCGAGGTCGACGAGCAAAAAAGAATGTCGAAAAAAAATTTTTTTTTTTTTTTGCGTCTGCCGGGGTGCCCCTATAATAGCAGCGATAAGCACCCAGACCGCCATGGGTCGCTCGCCCCGGCTGACGTGGTTTTTCGTTTTCCTGCGGTGGTCGTCGTCAAGCACGTCCAAACACGCCACTTTCGTGGGCGCATTCGCGCTCTTTCGCTTCGCCGGAGTGCCAGCACTCACTCTGCCAAAAACGGCGAACATCCTAGTGGCGGTTCCCACTTTTGCGTCGGCGTCGCCAACCCCGCCCCGGCATACGCGGTTTGCCGTACTCGTGCGGCGGTGGCCGGCGGGCACGTCGAAAGACACCGATATCGTGCGCGAGTCGATGCTTCTTGGTCTCGCAGGAGGGCCGCCACTCACTCCTGCAAAAACGGCGAAGATCCGAGCGGCGCTTCCACACTTTTTCGTCGGCGTCGCAAACCTCGCCCCGGCAGACGCGCTTTGCCGTACTCGTGCGACGGTCGCCGGCGAGCACGTCGAAATACGCCGATATCGTGCCCGAATCGGCCCCGTTTCGCTTCGCCGGAGTGCCAGCACTCGCTCGGCCAAAGACGACGAACATCCGAGCGACGGTTCCCACTATTGCGTACGCGTCGCGAACCCCGCCCCGGCAGACGCGGTTTGCCGTACTCGTGCGGCGGTGGCCGGCGGGCACGTCGAAAGACGCCGATATCGTGCACGAATTGGCGCTCCTTGGCTTCACCGGAGTGCCAGCACTCACTCGGCCAAAAACGGCGAACATCCGAGCAGCGGTACCCACTTAGCCGTCGGCATCCCGAACTCCGCGCCGGCTGACGCGGTTGCCGAGCTCGTGCGACTAGCGACCGCGAACGCGTCTCGCGACGCCGCTTTCGTGCGCGGCTCCCCATTGCGACCTGGGTTACCCGAGCTCGACCAGCAAAAAAGAAGGTCGAAAATTTTTTTTTTTTTTCTGCGTCTGCCGGGGTGCCCCCTATAATAGCAGCGATAAGCACCCAGACCGCCGTGTGTCGCTCGCCCCGGCTGACGTGGTTTTTCGTACTCCTGCAGCGGTCGCCGTCACGCACGTCCAAATACGCCACTTTCGTGGGGCGCATTCGCGCTCTTTCGCGTCGCCGGAGTGCCAGCACTCACTCTGCCAAAAACGGCCAACATCCGAGCGGCGGTTCCCACTTTTGCGTCGGCGTCGTAAACCCCGCCCCGGCAGACGCGGTTTGCCCTACTCGTGCGACGGTCGCCGGCGAGCGCGTCGAAAGACGCCGATATCGTGCGCTAATTGGCGCTCCCTGGCTTCTCCGGAGTGCCGCCACTCACTCCTCCAAAAACGGCGAAGATCCGAGCGGCGTTCTCCACTTTCGCATCGGCGTCCCGAACTCCGCCCGGGCTGACGCGGTTTACCGTACTCGTGCGACGGTCGCCGGCGGGCACGTCGAAAGACGCCGATTATCGTGCCGTAATCGGCCCCGTTTGGCTTCGCCCGTGTGCCAGCACTCACTCGGCCAAAAACGGCGAACATCCGAGCAGCGTTTTCCCACTTTCGCATCGGCGTCCCGAAGCCCGCCCCGGCAGACGCGGTTTGCCCTACTCGAGCGACGGTCGCCGGCGATCACGTCGAAAGGCGCCGAATTCGTGCACGAATCGATGCTTCTTGGTCTCGCAGGAGGGCCGCCACTCACTCCTGCAAAAACGGCGAAGATCCGAGTTGCGCTTCCCACTTTTTCGTCGGCGTCCCGAACTACGCCCCGGCTGACGCGGTTTACCGTACTCGTGCGACGGTCGCCGGCGGGCACTTCAAAATACGCCGATTTCGTGGGCGCATTCACGCTGTTTCGCTTCCCCGGAGTGCCAACACTCACTCTGCCGAAAGCGGCGATCATCCGAGCGGCGGTTCCCACTTTTGCGTCGGCTTCGCAAACGGCGCCCCGGCAGACGCGCTCGTGCGACGTACTCGTGCGACGGTCGCCGGCGAGCACGTCGAAAGACGCCGATATCGTGCTCGAATCGACCCCGTTTCGCTTCGCCGGAGTGCTGCCAGTCAACGGCGCAGAAAACGGCGAACAAGTGTTTTTTTTTTTTTTTTTCCTAGAATTTGTGTTATAGAAGGCACATTTGATATCGGACGATAATTTTCAACTTTATCACGCGCACCGATTTTCGTGTAGAGGTTTGCAAGTTTATGGGAATTTCTCCACTTGGAATAATGCGATTTAGTAGTACTACGAGAACTTCATGGATGTACTCAAGGGTACGGGGCAAGTCAGTTACGTCAACACCTGCAGATTTTTTACACTTCAAACTGAAAATTGTTGGTTGTGAGTCCTCGTGTGATATTAAAGGCCGATTCGCTAACACATAGAACAAAGAAAGAAAGGAAGAAAAAACGCCCGCGCTCGCTCAAGAAACCTGGGTTCGCAACAAGTGGCAACAACAAGCAACCGAGCGAGTGCGCCAAAACCCGTGGCGGCCGAACAAACGCGAAGTCCCAACCGCGTCAGCCGGGGCGGCACGGGACAGGAAAAATCACTTCAGCCGGGGCGGCGGGGCACCGAATAAACCTCGTCACCTCGTCGCAGGATAAAAGAGGAAACAAAAAGTCTAAACAGCGTCTGCTGGAGCGAATGCGTAATAAAACAACAACAACAACAAAAAAAAAAACACCCGCGCTCAAGAAGTCTGCAATCACCACAAAAGGCGACTGTGACCGAGCAGCGTCAGCCGGGGCCGTGCGGAAACGGAAAAACCGCGACTACCGGGGCGTCGAGGCACCGAAAAATCCACTTCAGCCGCGGCGAAAAAAAAAAACAAAAAGAAAGACGGAGGGGGGGGGGGGGAACCACGTCTGCCGGGGCGAAGGAAAAAAAAAAAACGCGTCTGCCGGGGCGAGCCCGGGTGCGGCACCACCGGGAAAACTGTGGCAAACAGACATGGCGATCGAGTGAGTGGGCCGCCAGCCAGGCTCAGCCAAAAAGTGCAAAGTCCGAACTGCGTCAGCCGGGGCGGCAAAAACCACGTCAGCCGGGGCGGCGCAAAAAACCGCGTCTGCCGGGGCGGCACGAAACCGCGTCAGCCGGGGCGGCGCGAAAACTGCGTCAGCCGGGGCGAAAGAAAAAAAAAAAAAAAACGCGTCTGCCGGGGCGAGCCCGGGTGCGGCACCACCGGGAAAACTGTGGCAAACAGACATGGCGATCGAGTGAGTGGGCCGCCAGCCAGGCACAGCCGAAAAGTGCAAAGTCCGAACCGTGTCAGCCGGGGCGGCAAAAAACCGCGTCAGCCGGGGCGGCGCAAAAAACCGCGTCTGCCGGGGCGGCACGAAACCGCGTCTGCCGGGGCGGCGCGAAAACTGCGTCAGCCGGGGCGAGCCCGGGTGCGGCACCACCGGGAAAACTGTGGCAAACAGACATGGCGATCGAGTGAGTGGGCCGCCAGCCAGGCTCAGCCAAAAAGTGCCAAGTCCGAACTGCGTCAGCCGGGGCGGCAAAAAACCGCGTCAGCCGGGGCGGCGCAAAAAACCGCGTCTGCCGGGGCGGCGCGAAAACCGCGTCTGCCGGGGCGGCGCGAAAACTGCGTCAGCCGGGGCGAAAGAAAAAAAAAAACGCGTCTGCCGGGGCGAGCCCGGGTGCGGCACCACCGGGAAAACTGTGGCAAACAGACATGGCGATCGAGTGAGTGGGCCGCCAGCAAGGCTCAGCCAAAAAGTGCTAAGTCCGAACTGCGTCAGCTGGGGCGGCAAAAAACCGCGTCTGCCGGGGCGGCACGAAACCGCGTCAGCCGGGGCGGCGCGAAAACCGCGTCTGCCGGGGCGGCACGAAACCGCGTCAGCCGGGGCGGCGCGAAAACTGCGTCAGCCGGGGCGAGCCCGGGTGCGGCACCACCGGGAAAACTGTGGCAAACAGACATGGCGATCGAGTGAGTGGGCCGCCAGCCAGGCACAGCCGAAAAGTGCTAAGTCCGAACTGCGTCAGCCGGGGCGGCAAAAACCGCGTCAGCCGGGGCGGCGCGAAAACCGCGTCTGCCGGGGCGGCACGAAACCGCGTCAGCCGGGGCGGCGCGAAAACTGCGTCAGCCGGGGCGAGCCCGGGTGCGGCACCACCGGGAAAACTGTGGCTAACAGACATGGCGATCGAGTGAGTGGGCCACCAGCCAGGCTCAGCCAAAAAGTGCTAAGTCCGAACTGCGTCAGCCGGGGCGGCAAAAACCGCGTCAGCCGGGGCGGCGCAAAAAACCGCGTCTGCCGGGGCGGCACGAAACCGCGTCAGCCGGGGCGGCGCGAAAACTGCGTCAGCCGGGGCGAAAGAAAAAAAAAAAACGCGTCTGCCGGGGCGAGCCCGGGTGCGGCACCACCGGGAAAACTGTGGCAAACAGACATGGCGATCGAGTGAGTGGGCCGCCAGCCAGGCACAG
>NW_027464916.1:123316-131395 GCF_043290135.1 Rhipicephalus microplus
GCGGCGGTCTCAACGAGGTGCCACATCCTCAATGCAGTCGGTCGCCCCCGTTTCGGTTGGGCTCTGGCACGACGGTCGCCACCGTCTCGCCCTTGAGTGGCCGCTGTTGGCGCTCGCTGTGAGGTGTTCAGCGTGCTGTCCGTGTTGCCGACGCGGTCAAAACGAGTCGACGGCTCACGTTCCCTTGTGCGCCGAAGGCTCTCTTGATATGTGATCCGACCCTCAGACAGACGAAGCCAAGGGAAGACCCAAGGCCGCAATGT
Organism: Rhipicephalus microplus; assembly: GCF_043290135.1. Taxonomy (NCBI): domain Eukaryota; kingdom Metazoa; phylum Arthropoda; class Arachnida; order Ixodida; family Ixodidae; genus Rhipicephalus; species Rhipicephalus microplus. Next base: position 123,580 of record NW_027464916.1, read on the forward strand.
GCGTTCAAAGAATCAGTGCTCAGTGTGTCCTGCAATTCACACCAAGTCTCGCAGCTGGCTGCGTTCTTCATCGACCCGAGAACCGAGTGATCCACCGCTTAGAGTCGTGAAAAAGTGTTTGTTCAATTCCGTACAGTCAAAACCAAACGTTTCTGGCACTCGGCCAAACAGTGGCCAAGAAGGGCGCTTTTCAGCGCACGCTTGGACTCCAAAACTCTGCCGCGCCTTTTTCGGCTGCCGCAAATCGAGCAAACGGTGTGTTTCGGACGGCGTTTCGCTTCCGCTACTTGCGAGTGCTTTCGTGGTCCACCCCTCTATAAATACTCGGGAGGCGTCGAAGCCGGTTCTCCAAGCCGGACCCGTAGGTATCGTTGTGTGCTCGCTCTCATTGGCCCGCCTAACCAGAAAATGCCTGCGGTACACCCATTTGGATAAGAGTGCACGCAGATGCGGGCCTCGACGGCTACACATTTCCTCGGGCGGCCGCCTCCCGGCCTCCGTGGAGCGCGGGATGCACGGTCCCATCGACAAGCCTCTCCCGTTTTTACCGTGGCGTCGCGGTTCACCACGGCGGGCGGGTCGGTCTCCTCCGCATAAAAAGGGGGACCCCCGCTTTTTGTTCCACGAAATCGCACAAGCTTTTTTCGCATCCACGGTTTGCCACCGCACACCAAAATGCCGATCCGGCTGCCTACTTTAGCCAACAGGTGGAGCCAGGCGCGCCGTACTTGCGCGGCACTTCCCACGTCCACCGAAGTCGGTGCCAAGGACCACTTTCGGCGCCGGAGCCGCGTACGAGCCTACTCGAGGCGGAAGAACGAAGCCAGCAAGGGCCTGGCCGCAAGTGCGTTCAATTGTCGGGACGTCCAAGTCCCTCGTTCTTCCGTGCTTCCTCTTTCGGCAAGTCGTTGCGGCACCTTCCCAAAGCGCGCAGACCCGCTAATCGCGACGAGCGCGACGTGGCCGTGCCGCCTTTCCCTCGGCAGCAAGCAAAACGCCTGGCAACGTCGACGCTCCCCTAACCGCGATCTCGCACCGTGTTTCGTGTGGCGAATTCAAAAGCCGGCCGGCGCTGCTGCAACCATTACGGTCGGTACGCATACGCCGCGGAGGGCGGGACGGTCATCGGAGCGTGCGGTTCCTCCATCGAGTACTGCGCACCTCGGCCGTCGCATCGCCGTGCCATGACCGGCCGCGCGTCAACGCGAACCGGTGCCAGCGAGATCCCTCGCCTGCAAGAACCGACCGGCAGCCTCCGTCACCCGAGGACGCGGAGGCGCTTGCCGCGGACGGCGGGACGGTATGCACTGGTGCACAGCGGACCCGTCACATCGCCAGTTCCTTGACCGACCGCCGACGCTTGTGCCGTTCCTCTCGTACTTGGCAGTCGCCGCGCGATTGTCGGGTCTCGTTCTTGCACGCTCGAACGGTCGGGAGGGCACTCGGCTGGCGTTTCGGGAACGCGCAGCCTCGCCTTCTACCGACGTAACCACGACTCGCCGTTCGCGCTCCGCCGCTCCTGTTTACAGTACTAGGCGGTCCCGCAGCGGTCGGGTCGCGCATTTCGAGCGCTTCGAGCCACGGTGCAGTGGCGGGTCGAAAGCCGACCTATGAGTGCGTTGCGCCGTTTGTACCCGCGTCCGCCACCTGGCCGACCGTCCAAGGTCGCGGTGTTGGCGTCCGCTGGGCGCAACAATTTGTCACGGGGTGCCGCTCCACATTCAGGCAGCCCCGTGGGGAAAAGCCGACCCCGCGTCCAAACGGGGTCAGCGGCAGAAAGTGTCGGGCGCAGACGCAGCTGAGGCGCTCACCCTTCACAATCCGTTAATGATCCTTCCGCAGGTTCACCTACGGAAACCTTGTTACGACTTTTACTTCCTCTAAATGATCAAGTTTGGTCATCTTTCCAACAGACCGGCGCAACCGAAAGGCCGCGCCGGACATCGGTCCGAAGACCTCACTAAATCATTCAATCGGTAGTAGCGACGGGCGGTGTGTACAAAGGGCAGGGACGTAATCAACGCGAGCTTATGACTCGCGCTTACTGGGAATTCCTCGTTCAAGGGGAACAATTGCAAGCCCCTATCCCAATCACGAAAGAAGTTCCACGGGTTACCCAGTCTTTTCAGACAGGGATAAAGACACGCTGCTTCCTTCAGTGTAGCGCGCGTGCGGCCCCGGACATCTAAGGGCATCACAGACCTGTTATTGCTCTGTTTCGTGCGGCTAGGAGCCGCTTGTCCCTCTAAGAAGGTTGTAAGGTGCTGGGAACCCCGCACCTATTTAATAGGCTAGAGTCTCGTTCGTTATCGGAATTAACCAGACAAATCGCTCCACCAACTAAGAACGGCCATGCACCACCATCCACCGAATCAAGAAAGAGCTCTCAATCTGTCAATCCTCCCAGTGTCCGGGCCGGGTAAGTTTTCCCGTGTTGAGTCAAATTAAGCCGCAGGCTCCACTCCTGGTGGTGCCCTTCCGTCAATTCCTTTAAGTTTCAGCTTTGCAACCATACTTCCCCCGGAACCCAAATACTTTGGTTTCCCGGAAGCTGCCCGCCGAGTCATTTGAGTAACTCAGGCGGATCGCTGGTTGGCATCGTTTATGGTCAGAACTAGGGCGGTATCTGATCGCCTTCGAACCTCTGACTTTCGTTCTTGATCAATGAAAACATTCTTGGCAAATGCTTTCGCAGTAGTTCGTCTTGCGACGGTCCAAGAATTTCACCTCTAGCGCCGCAATACGAATGCCCCCGTCCGTCCCTCTTAATCATTACCTCGTATTCCAAAAACCAACAGAACAGAAACGAGGTCTTGTTCTATTATTCCATGCAAGTTTATTCAGGCGACTCGCCTGCGTTGAGCACTCTAATTTTTTCAAAGTAAAAGCACCGGCCATCTCGAGGCACACAATGAAGTGCACCAAGAAAGAACCGGCATGATGTTCAGTCCGAGCCGTCGCATCGGGTAGATGCACTACTCGTCTGGAACTGAGATCCAACTACGAGCTTTTTAACCGCAGCAGCTTTAGTATACGCTATTGGAGCTGGAATTACCGCGGCTGCTGGCACCAGACTTGCCCTCCAATTGATCCTCGTTAAAGGATTTAGAGTGTACTCATTTCAATTACGGGGCCTCAAAAGAGTCCCGTATTGTTATTTTTCGTCACTACCTCCCCGTGCCGGGAGTGGGTAATTTGCGCGCCTGCTGCCTTCCTTGGATGTGGTAGCCGTTTCTCAGGCTCCCTCTCCGGAATCGAACCCTGATTCTCCGTTACCCGTAACAACCATGGTAAGCAAGTAACCTACCATCGAAAGTTGATAAGGCAGACACTTGAAAGAAACGTCGCCGGCTCGTGGCCATGCGATCAGCACAAAGTTATCCAGAGTCACCACACAATACGGGCCGAAACCCGATCGATCTTGGTCTAATAAAAGCACCCGTTACCCAAAGGGCTCCAGGCTCACTGCATGTATTAGCTCTAGAATTGCCACAGTTATCCAAGTAGGAAGAAACGATCTAAGGAACCATAACTGATTTAATGAGCCATTCGCGGTTTCGCCTTATTTCGGCATGTACTTAGACATGCATGGCTTAATCTTTGAGACAAGCATATGATTACTGGCAGGATCAACCAGGTAATCGTTCGACTGCGCGTCCGTCCTCGCCCTCGGCGGGCCGGACGCAGTCTGTGTGCGGCGGAGGCCACCTTCAGGCGCCCCAACACGCTTATTTTGCACTCCGAGATGACGGCGTTCGAGCTCGCTACGGCACAACCTTCCCGAAAGACGAGTGGGAGCCGTGCGGCAAGAAGCACGTTCATGCTCGCTCTTTTTCGTTGCATCGACTCGGTCGCGCCGTGCGGGTTGCCCAAGCCCGCTGCACTGTCGGTGGACCGGCCGGAACTAGCAACGGAGCCGAGACTGCAAAGCCGCCAGACGACGGGTCACGCCCGCGTCTTCGGCGCTTTCGCATCTGAATCGCCCGAGGACGACACGGAACACACCTCGATATCGTGGTAAAACGGCACCGTCCGACAACCAGCCCCTAACGCATCAAGCGGATGAGGCTGCAGACGACTGCCGTGGATTCCCCTGGAGCAGACCCGAGGACACGCTTGACGAGGCCGAAGCCCGCCGCATATCAGACACCCGGTCGCTTTCGCGTACGCCGCTCACGAGAACCCCCACATAATAGCAGCGATAAGTACCCAGACCTCCTTGGGCCCTAATACGAGCGTACTCGAGAAAATTTCACCGCGGGTGTGCCCCGAAACGTGTGGCATGTTGAGCGTGCCACAAGTCTACGTCGCTCTCAAACCCGCCGAGGTCGTAGAATTTGCGACCCTACTCACGAAATTCCCACCGAGGATACGGCCGCAAACGTACCGCACCTTGGGTAGGCCACGAGTTTGTGCAACACTACGCTGACGGCACAGCACCGAGGTCGTGCGCGCACGCACGGGAAAATTCCGCCGCGGTTTCTGCCGAAAACGTGAGGCACCACGACTCTCCGCAAGTTCGCGTCGACTGCGAAAGACCGAAGTCGTGAACGACGTGTCCGCTACTCGCCGCCGACACGCTGGACACCAAACGTACAACGACTCGACGGCGTCGTAGAGGCCCACGACGCGGTTTTCCTTAACGACGTCTCGGCGTGGCACCGACAGGTTAGAACGGCCGACCAACGTTCCCTGTCCGCCGTTCGGCTCAGTCGAAGGGCTCGGCGACTTCGGCAACGCTGCGAAGCCGCACGGTGACGCACGCCATGTCCCCATTTTTTTTTTTCTTTCTGCGTCTGCCGGGGTGCCCCTATAATAGCAGCGATAAGCACCCAGACCGCCGTGGGTCGCTCGCCCCGGCTGACGTGGTTTTTCGTACTCCTGCGGCGGTCGCCGTCAAGCACGTCCAAATACGCTACTTTCGTGGGCGCATTCACGCTCTTTCGCTTCGCCGGAGTGCCAGCACTCACTCTGCCAAAAACGGCGAACATCCGAGCGGCGGTTCCCACTTTTGCGTCGGCGTCGCAAACCCCGCCCCGGCAGACGAGGTTTGCCGTACTCGTGCGACGGTGGCCGGCGGGCACGTCGAAAGACGCCGATATCGTGCGCGAATTGGCGCACCTTGGCTTCACCGGAGTGCCGCCACTGACTCCTCCAAAAACGGCGAAGATCCGAGCGGCGCTTCCCACTTTCGCATCGGCGTCCCGAACTCCGCCCCGGCTGACGCGGTTTACCGTACTCGTGCGACGGTCGCCGGCGAGCACGTGGAAAGACGCCGATATCGTGCCCGAATCGGCTCCGTTCGGCTTCGCCGGAGTGCCAGCACTGGCTCGGCGAAAGACGACGAACATCCGAGCGACGGTTCTCACTATTGCGTACGCGTCGCAAACCCCGCCCCGGCAGACGCACTTTGCCGTACTCGTGCGACGGTCGCCGGCGAGCACGTAGAAAGACGCCGATATCGTGCCGGAATCGGCCCCGTTTGGCTTCGCCGGAGTGCCAGCACTCACTCGGCCACAAACGGCGAACATCCGAGCGGCGGTTCCCACTTAGCCGTCGGCGTCCCGAACTCCGCCCCGGCAGACGCGGTTGCCGAGCTCGTGCGACTAGCGACCGCGAAGCCGTCTCGCGACGCCGCTTTCGTGCGCGGCTCCCACTGCGACCTGGGTCACCCGAGGTCGACGAGCAAAAAAGAATGTCGAAAAAAATTTTTTTTTTTTTTGCGTCTGCCGGGGTGCCCCTATAATAGCAGCGATAAGCACCCAGACCGCCATGGGTCGCTCGCCCCGGCTGACGTGGTTTTTCGTTTTCCTGCGGTGGTCGTCGTCAAGCACGTCCAAACACGCCACTTTCGTGGGCGCATTCGCGCTCTTTCGCTTCGCCGGAGTGCCAGCACTCACTCTGCCAAAAACGGCGAACATCCGAGCGGCGGTTCCCACTTTTGCGTCGGCGTCGCAAACCCCGCCCCGGCAGACGAGGTTTGCCGTACTCGTGCGACGGTGGCCGGCGGGCACGTCGAAAGACGCCGATATCGTGCGCGAATTGGCGCACCTTGGCTTCACCGGAGTGCCGCCACTGACTCCTCCAAAAACGGCGAAGATCCGAGCGGCGCTTCCCACTTTCGCATCGGCGTCCCGAACTCCGCCCCGGCTGACGCGGTTTACCGTACTCGTGCGACGGTCGCCGGCGAGCACGTGGAAAGACGCCGATATCGTGCCCGAATCGGCTCCGTTCGGCTTCGCCGGATTGCCAGCACTGGCTCGGCGAAAGACGACGAACATCCGAGCGACGGTTCTCACTATTGCGTACGCGTCGCAAACCCCGCCCCGGCAGACGCACTTTGCCGTACTCGTGCGACGGTCGCCGGCGAGCACGTAGAAAGACGCCGATATCGTGCCGGAATCGGCCCCGTTTGGCTTCGCCGGAGTGCCAGCACTCACTCGGCCACAAACGGCGAACATCCGAGCGGCGGTTCCCACTTAGCCGTCGGCGTCCCGAACTCCGCCCCGGCAGACGCGGTTGCCGAGCTCGTGCGACTAGCGACCGCGAAGCCGTCTCGCGACGCCGCTTTCGTGCGCGGCTCCCACTGCGACCTGGGTCACCCGAGGTCGACGAGCAAAAAAGAATGTCGAAAAAAATTTTTTTTTTTTTTTTGCGTCTGCCGGGGTGCCCCTATAATAGCAGCGATAAGCACCCAGACCGCCATGGGTCGCTCGCCCCGGCTGACGTGGTTTTTCGTTTTCCTGCGGTGGTCGTCGTCAAGCACGTCCAAACACGCCACTTTCGTGGGCGCATTCGCGCTCTTTCGCTTCGCCGGAGTGCCAGCACTCACTCTGCCAAAAACGGCGAACATCCTAGTGGCGGTTCCCACTTTTGCGTCGGCGTCGCCAACCCCGCCCCGGCATACGCGGTTTGCCGTACTCGTGCGGCGGTGGCCGGCGGGCACGTCGAAAGACACCGATATCGTGCGCGAGTCGATGCTTCTTGGTCTCGCAGGAGGGCCGCCACTCACTCCTGCAAAAACGGCGAAGATCCGAGCGGCGCTTCCCACTTTTTCGTCGGCGTCGCAAACCTCGCCCCGGCAGACGCGCTTTGCCGTACTCGTGCGACGGTCGCCGGCGAGCACGTCGAAATACGCCGATATCGTGCCCGAATCGGCCCCGTTTCGCTTCGCCGGAGTGCCAGCACTCGCTCGGCCAAAGACGACGAACATCCGAGCGACGGTTCCCACTATTGCGTACGCGTCGCGAACCCCGCCCCGGCAGACGCGGTTTGCCGTACTCGTGCGGCGGTGGCCGGCGGGCACGTCGAAAGACGCCGATATCGTGCACGAATTGGCGCTCCTTGGCTTCACCGGAGTGCCAGCACTCACTCGGCCAAAAACGGCGAACATCCGAGCAGCGGTACCCACTTAGCCGTCGGCATCCCGAACTCCGCGCCGGCTGACGCGGTTGCCGAGCTCGTGCGACTAGCGACCGCGAACGCGTCTCGCGACGCCGCTTTCGTGCGCGGCTCCCATTGCGACCTGGGTTACCCGAGCTCGACCAGCAAAAAAGAAGGTCGAAAATTTTTTTTTTTTTTTCTGCGTCTGCCGGGGTGCCCCTATAATAGCAGCGATAAGCACCCAGACCGCCGTGTGTCGCTCGCCCCGGCTGACGTGGTTTTTCGTACTCCTGCAGCGGTCGCCGTCACGCACGTCCAAATACGCCACTTTCGTGGGCGCATTCGCGCTCTTTCGCGTCGCCGGAGTGCCAGCACTCACTCTGCCAAAAACGGCCAACATCCGAGCGGCGGTTCCCACTTTTGCGTCGGCGTC
>NW_027464917.1:0-130078 GCF_043290135.1 Rhipicephalus microplus
AACAAAACTGTGCGTACGCATGACAGGGGTACCACGCAGGTGATTTATATAGTGCACAAAGAAGTACGAAATCCAGTAAAGAAAGGCGGTCGACACGAGGTATGGGCATTTCCCGTTTTCGCACCGAGTGCTCCGTTTGCGCGTCGCCGAAAGAAACATAGCCAGGCCGGCCAGCAAACGACACTGCTCGGCTTGACGTTTACATAATCACACGGTGTAGCGGAACACTGTGTTCTCTTCGAAAGAACAAATGCGCCTGTGCTAGGCACAAATGAGTGGTACGTTCCATTCGGAATGTGGTGGGAAACTTACCTTAAATGAATGAGCGGACGCACCGTTTATTTCCGCTTTGTTTTAGATTACTGACTATGTTCGGCGGGTCGACAGTGCATTTGTATGAAGCTTTCAAGCGCGATCATTTTGTAATTTCGCATCGTGCGTCCCTGCCACAAGTTCGGGGAAGGAATACTTTCAATATGGGAACCCTCATGATTGTGAAAGATGAAACTGCGACTACTTAAACACACTTGCACCACAGAAATGGCACGCGCAGTTTGGTATTGGGGCACGTGAGAAGGGAATACAATAGATGGGCATTGGCGCGCATCTTTTTTTCTTATTGATATGATATGTAAGGAGATGTCGGCGCACCATTATGGCGCCGGCTACTCCTTGGCCGTTGAGTTAAACTTGAACACGTATCTTGAAGCAAAACGTACAAAGCAGTGCATGGAAAGTAGAAAACTCGGGCAGAGATATGCAAAGACACACTTACACTTATACGCACATATCAGAACACAATGGTAAGTAAATGTTCGAAAGTCAATGAATGAAGTCTCTGATATAATGTCCCTCGATAATATTCGGTCCACCAGCACAAAACAGTAGAGCACACGTCTGGTCCGTATAAAGATGCATTCGCTCGTGTGTACATAATTGTCGACACGTCATTCATTTCACAACACACACATGATGAGAGTCACGTGATACTGTACATAATAAGTACATTTGTTACAAATGAAAGTTCGTTATTTCTTAATACTTATCAGCAATCCCGCTGTCTTGTAAAGAACGTGTTGATGCTTTTAAAGCGTGCGACTGTAAAACTCGAGTAGGCCACGGACCCAGAAGTTTCTTCATGTTAAACGGTCTGCGGTCTAATGCCAACTGTTCGGACTTAAGACGGCGTCTCGTGATGTGGACAGTCTACGAGAAGGTGACATACGTCTTCATCTATCAATCCGCATTCGCATTCGGGACTTTCAGCTCTGCCGTGTCTGTGCAAAGAAAAAAAAAAAACAAATGTTTTTGTGTATGCCGTGCCTAGCCTCAATCGGTCAATTAGAGTTTCCGATATTCTATCTAATGCCAGCGTAATTTTTAATTCAATAAATGGATCGATGTGGTATAAATCGCACCTCTTTGTACTTTGGTCAAACCAAGCAGTTTTGCTCATTCTGAAAGTTGTATTCTTTATAATACTACGCAATTCACTTTTTTCGAAATATTGGTTGCCACGATGTGTAGACCTACTTTGTGTGCTCTGGACGGCTCTGGAAGGCCAACTGCAAATCTTCTTTGCACAGCTGATGCCGTCCGGATAGTCGTTGATAGATTACTTAACAGGTTGTCAGCCTCCGAAGGTATTATGTAAGCGAAAGTACGCATGCGTAAAACATGCAGCGAACGAACACTCTTCCAACGCTGTAAAGAAGAAAGAATGCATAAAGGGTGGTGCATTTTACGCTCCAATCTCGTCCTATGTAAGGCGCTTTAGAGTTAGGGCTGTTTTGCCTGTAATTGCGTGACCCTTGCAGGGTTCCTCACAGTGCAACCGTGCACTTGAAACGGGCAGGTGTTGAACCACCCCGCAAGGAGATGGGGAAACTTCGCTGCGACCGGACCGCTTGACAGTCCGTGTTTACGGGAGGAGAGGCGCGCCCGAGAGGAGGTGCGCTCTCACTCTCTGCCGTCCCCGTGAATGCTGAAATGAGCGCGGTCGCGTTGCGTGGCTTCGGTGAAACTGCCGTATCGCGATATGTAGTGGAGCTGCCACAGTAAAATTTGAGACACGCGTAGCCAGCCAAAGGTGCTGTTACTTTGCCGAATTTCACGTGCCGGCGTCCACAACAACGCGAGCACGCTTTGTTTAGAAATTTCCGGCCATGAGGCCGTGCCCGGACCGCGTGTGTTAGTCCCTTGGTTTGGCGACAAGGATGGCGTCAAAGTGACGCCGTGAAACGGGTTTCGTGCGTGCAAATGAGGCATTGATGTGATTAGAGAGAAAGCGAGAACATAGAAAAGAAAAAAAAAAAGAGGGGGGGGGGCACACGCCGGGGACGAGTAGTCGCAAAGTGTTAAGTGTGCAGTTTATTTACGTGCGGCACACAGGTGAGCTGTTGCAGCTGTGAGTTTTGACAAATATTGCGTGTGTCATGTTCAGTGGACACGATGAAACGTTTTTTAGCGAACGCGTTGTATCCGCTGGGCTTGTACGTACGCGTACATGAATTGTCGCTTACTCGGTTTGATGTCTCCTTGCCGCTGGGGCAGCTGATACGACTGATACGCCATTTTGCAGCAGTGAAGGGTGCGTGAATGAATGGGCAAGAAACTTAGCAACAGTAACGAGAAAAGAATTAAAAACAAACAAACAAACGAAAGCATGTTTGCCGTGTATATTCAATCTTGTAGTGCAGAAAAATAGTCAGTGCAGCAACCTGCGCGGCCAACGCGCTCCTCGCGAAGAAAAGAGGGAGAGAGAGACGAGCTGGCCGCCGACCAACCGGCGTGCGCCGTTCGCCTTCCTCCTCAGTCTCGCGGGCCGGCGCCGACACCGCGACTCGATCGTGTCGAGCATTCGCTTTCCGGGCGCGTTTCGAAGCAGAAGCAGAAACTTCGGAAGCCGTCATGTCTGGCCGTGGCAAAGGTGGCAAAGGGCTGGGGAAGGGTGGCGCCAAGCGTCATCGAAAGGTGTTGCGTGACAACATCCAGGGCATAACCAAGCCGGCCATCCGTCGTCTGGCGCGCCGTGGCGGTGTCAAGCGCATCTCTGGCCTCATCTACGAGGAAACTCGCGGCGTTCTCAAGGTGTTCCTCGAGAACGTGATCCGCGATGCCGTCACTTACACCGAGCACGCCAAAAGGAAGACCGTGACAGCCATGGACGTCGTGTACGCCCTCAAGCGTCAGGGCCGCACCCTGTACGGATTCGGAGGCTAAGAAGCCAGCGGCGTCGCCTGCAGCCAGCCAACGAGAACACAACAGCCCTCTTCAGGGCTACCCACTTGATGCTTCGGCAGTGTGATCCCAGCGGTTCGCCATACCCGTCCGTCCCTCTTTGCAATATCATTGCGTCATCGCTCAGGTGAGCAGCACCTCGTGTAGTAGTAGCTTGATCGCGCTGGGTACTTGTCACGTTCACCGCATTTCGTTCGCGTCGTCGTCTTTCTCCTGGGTCTGCATGCACGAATCAATCGCCGCATCTGCGAGTTCTTCCTCTCCTTCCTGCAAGCCAAGCTGCTAAAACGGGCCCGTCAAGCGAACGTCGCCTAGTTACCTTATCGCGCGAAGGAAGAAGCCGAGCGCAGCGTTCTACCCTGGTCACTGCATTCTTGGAGACACGACTATGCTCAGGAAGCACGAACTCGCTTTTTTCTTTGGAATGCCCACTACACGATCGCGTCACGTTGTGTCAAAATAAATAAAAACGCACTATGTTCTACCGTGGGGCACCCAGACGAAGAAGGGATGTGTACTTACAAATGAAAAAATTGATTGTGACAGGTTGGTCGTGTTTACCGCGCCCGCTGTGCACTCAGAAGTGCCCCATTCAATAACACATTGTGTACATTGTCACGCCTAATAATTTTTGTTTGTTTTTTTTTTTTCACACCTGGCGCTGCCGAGCTGCAAAATACAAAAAAAAAAGAAAGAAAAGTGGAAGGGGATGTTTAAACAGAATTTCTGCGCAAGTCAGAAGCAAGTACACAATAAGCGCTGCCCATGCAGCGTGCTGAGGGAAGCTGCACTTGATAGAAGTGGCACTCATGTACTGTACTGGTGCTGCGAACACTGCAGTTGTGAAAGCTTTACTTGGACGGACAGCTACGCAACAAGTGTTTCCATTTCGCCGGCAGAGGTGGTCACTCTAGGGAGGCTGGCTTCGCCGCCCACGCGAGAGGGGGGGGGGGGGGGGGACTAGCCCATGATGTAAACGCGAGAGGTTCGAGCGCGGGAAATTCGAAAGCAAGGCGCGCTCGCGTGAGCCTGCCGTCAGATGGCGACACCAACCCACGAGCATTGCATTTTCAAGTGCACCCTTGGTTTCCCACCCACCTCCGCACAGGACGAGGCGTGTCGAATGTGTAACCAAGGCGCACGACAGTGGTTCTGCTCAGGCAAGCCTACCTATAACAAAAATTGTTCTCCATGTGTGTACCTTCATTTTCTCGTGAAAATGTGAAAGAGGAGTGAATGGGGCTTTTTGAGGCGCGTGTTGATCTTCGTTTCTATTATGATTATTATTTTTCACCCTTTCATTGAGTCCATTTCCTGCTTTTTGTGCCACATATTTAGCACTTAGAGGTTGGGGGGGGGGGGGGGGATTGCTGATGTGTAAGATGGAAAAGAAGAGGAAAGTGAGCCCCGAAACTGTCTGCATCAGGATGCGACACCTCAGCGGTAGCTCACAAGGGATGGGGGGTGAGGGGGGATTAAAAGGGTGGGAATAAAAGTGTAGAGAAAGAGACATGAGGGAAGCCAGAGTGAGACGACATATCGAGGGAATAGGAGTAAAAATGAAACAAAACATTCGAACGCAAACACCCCGTACATCCAACCGCCATTGAGCGCACCTAGTAGTTTGGCAAGTATGTATGAGTGATTCTTAAGAGGGAAAGGAAGATAAAATTGAGTCCCGTTACTGTCTGCGATTGAGCAAGTAGGCGCGCTCAGTGGCAGTTGGATGTACGGGGTGTTTGTGTTAGAATGTTTTGTTGCGTTTTACTCCTTGTCGTTGCGCGGACGTGTATGCATATACCAACACTGCCGGTGGTCTCTCGTCGTCTTCGCCCATCTACGTAATGGTCGCAAATAAGCGACAACGCAAGGAGCAAGTTTTTTTGGCGTGGCAGTGCGCATTTGCCCTCGGTGATGCGAGGCGCTCTAGTGCGATGCGCGCTGTTGGCGTGAATGGTGGCGTCTCGCACTCCGTCGCGCCGCTTCGGGAAGCGACGAGCTACAGCGTCGATTGATGTGTTGCCTGGAAGGCGAAAGAAATGCGCAGCAGGCTGTATTGTACAGCGGTAGTGGTTTCGTTTCGGTGTACCTCTTTGCAGCCGCGAACTGCACGGTTGCCCGAAAATGAGCGCCAGCCAGCATCCTGGCGTACGCTTCCGCGCTCGCACGCGGACGGGTTCTCACGCTTCGGCCAATGGGAGGGAGAGAGATGGGTCGTGCGGCGAAGCCGCTTTTGCCGATCTCCGGCAGGAGCGCAGTTTCGCTCCGTCAGTCGAGGTGATCGGACGCACGCAGCATGGCCCGAACTAAACAAACCGCGCGCAAGAGTACTGGAGGCAAGGCTCCGCGTAAGCAGCTTGCTACCAAGGCTGCTCGCAAGAGTGCCCCTGCCACAGGCGGGGTGAAGAAACCTCACCGTTACAGGCCTGGAACCGTGGCCCTGCGTGAAATTCGCCGATACCAGAAGTCGACCGAACTGCTGATCCGCAAGCTTCCCTTTCAGCGCCTGGTGCGGGAAATCGCTCAGGACTTCAAGACGGACCTCCGTTTCCAGAGTTCTGCCGTGATGGCCCTACAGGAAGCTAGCGAGGCCTACCTCGTTGGTCTTTTCGAAGACACCAACCTGTGCGCCATCCACGCTAAGCGCGTCACCATCATGCCAAAGGACATCCAGCTGGCTCGGCGCATTCGCGGTGAGCGCGCCTAAGTTGGGCTGCTCCCTGCGCTTCGGTCGACAGGCAAGCAACAACAAACGGTCCTTCTCAGGACCACCAACGTGTCTGCTTTGGCTACGAGACCACTCCAGGCCACGTACTCCGGCCGCACCCTCTTTTGCTGTCATGTTTTGTACGTACGTGGCTGCCGTTGTCTAGCGCGCGGAAGAACGGAACGTCGGCGCGTCGTTATTACGAAGAAATGGCTCAGCTTTGACAAATTCAAGGTAAAAGTGTGTATCATTATGAGTAGACAGAGAAAAGGTAGGCTAGCTTCAGTCGGTGTGTGTGCAGCAGCCGTGCTGCGACCCTGTGGTGTGTCAATTTCATTTATGTGTTTACCTTTTTGCCCGCCGCTTGTAAGGTGTTTTTGAGGGCTTCTGTTTGCGTAACGCCATGGTGACTTGGGCTGCTGGACCCCGGCGCAACTTTTGGGTGCACTCGTAGGAGGTGATGAAGTTTTACCGAGAGACGAAATAAACAATTGTATCGGGCCAGTTGGTAAGGATCCATCTCGCTAGGAAGCGCAGCCACTATTACACAGACCTCACAACACAAGCGCTTAACTTCAACTGAACTTTCATTGCAAACGTCAGAGTTTATAAAGGGGGTGAACAGAGAAAAAGAATAGTAAAAGGTAGACAACAAAAAGCACACGTGCCAGTCCCGCACATTACTGTCTGTTATTCTCTATCACCCCATCCAAAAAACAGTTCTTTCCGCGTGAGCGCGATAGAGAGTGCACTAACACACTCGAAATCATCGCGTGTCATTTCCTTTCATTTCTTTTGAAGCTGAACAAGTTTTTGTGCCATATTCTGGACAATTTTTTTTTTTTTTTTGCAATAAACGTTTAGTTGAAGTTAAGCGCTTGTGTTGTGTGTTCTGTGTAATAGTGGCTGCGCTGCCTAGCAAGATAGACGAAATAAATTGTGTTAGAAGCACCAAATGGAATGCGCTAACGGCGGGTTCTCTCTCTCTTTTTTTTTTTTTACCTTACGTTTGTTTTTCTATTCAAAGGTATTAAATTTACTCTGTCCCTGTGCTGACCCGTTCAGGTGTCATCGTAAGGATAGACGGTTACGTGTGGAGCTTTTTTTTTTTTTTTTTTAATGAGAAATGACAACGCTTACATGCTCTTTTCTGTCTTTTTCGGTGCCGAGCTGCGTGATTTGGTTGTCTCTTTGCAGCATTTGGCGTCGCGCACTTGTGGCTAACTGATGTCGCGAGGAAATATATATAAAGTATAGAAAAACAAACACGCTTGAGGGTACGAACAGAGCCATCGTGACTGCGAAGCGAAACACGGCCGCGTCACCTGTTTGGGTGGTCCTTAGAAGGACCGTTTGGGGAATGCGGCGAGCGCGCGGAAGGGGTGCTCGCTTACGCCTTCTTCTCCGTCTTCTTTGGAAGAAGCACGGCTTGAATGTTGGGCAACACACCGCCCTGCGCGATGGTGACGCCGGAAAGCAGTTTGTTCAGCTCCTCGTCGTTGCGGATGGCGAGCTGCAAGTGACGGGGGATGATCCGGGTCTTCTTGTTGTCACGAGCGGCGTTGCCCGCCAGCTCGAGCACCTCGGCGGCCAGGTACTCGAGTACGGCAGCCAGGTAGACCGGAGCGCCAGCTCCGACGCGCTCGGCGTAGTTTCCCTTGCGTAGGAGGCGGTGAATACGGCCCACGGGGAACTGAAGCCCCGCGCGGCTAGAACGGGTCTTGCTCTTGCCTTTCGCCTTGCCGCCCTTGCCACGTCCGGACATGGTGTTGCTTTTCGCTTGGTACGACGCCGGTTGCCGAAAACAAGAAAGCTGCTGCCTTCTGAGATGAGAGCCGTGCTCGAATGGTGGTGGTGGTGGTAGTGGTTACAATGAAGAGGAAAAAGGCACCTAATTTCTGTCTGCCTTCAGGCGACACGGCGCAGTGCCTTATAGGGGTGGGGGGAAGGAGGGATAAAAAGAATAGAAGGAAAGTAGAAGCAGAAGAAGACAGCCAACGAGAGGAAAAAGAAGGAGATAGGAAAGTGGGGATCCGGTCGAAGCAGTCCAAGGGCGGGGTGCCACAATGCGAGAGCTACACGGCATCAGGAGACCGCGGAGGGCGAACCAGTCGGCGGGAGCTACGCTGAAGTCGGAGATCGCGAGGGCACAACCGTCCAGCTTGAAATCCTGCGAGCGAATCCCTCGAATGGTTTCCGTTGCCACCATCGCGCGCCGCCGCTCGCGGGGAACGGATGAGAGTGTGAGAGAGAGAAGCCGTGCGAACCAATGGGGCGCGCGCGTTGTGCTGATCTCGTCAACACCCCTCGCTCATATTTAAGCGCGGCGAGACGGGGGGACACGCGCATTCGACTCTGGTCTCGCGTGCGTGTTGTGTGAAATCATGCCTCCCCAACCGTCTGGCAAAGCCGTCAAGAAGGCCGGCAAGGCGCAGAAGAATGTGCGCGCCACGGACAAGAAGAAGAAGAAGCGCCGCAGGAAGGAGAGCTTCTCCATCTACATCTATAAGGTGCTGAAGCAGGTGCACCCCGACACTGGTGTCTCCAGCAAGGCCATGTCCATCATGAACAGCTTCGTGAACGACATCTTCGAGCGTATCGCCGCCGAGTCGTCACGCCTTGCTCACTACAACAAGCGCTCGACCATCACGAGCCGGGAGATCCAGACCGCGGTGCGCCTGCTGCTGCCCGGAGAGCTGGCCAAGCACGCGGTGTCCGAGGGTACAAAAGCCGTCACCAAGTACACCAGCTCCAAGTAGGCGTGCGTCGTGGGCCACAGCGAGCAACGACAAATCAACGGCTCTTCTCAGAGCCACCCAAATTGTCTGCGTCGGCATAGGGGTTGTGCTGAGAGATTCGGCTCCGAATCCATCCTCTTCTCTCTGTTGAACACCGCTAGCAGGAGCGTTGGTGTGCCGCGCTCGACGTGTGTGCTCGGGGAGGTTGAACAGGTAAATTAGAGAAGACCGAGTGCGCGGAGAAAAGTGCCACAAGTACGGTAATGGAGGGAAAACAAAAGCAGGAGCGTGGTAATTAAAAAAAAAAAAAAAAAAACAGGGGGAAGGTGGCCGCTTCTCTCAAAAAAAGGTAACATGAACTCGAGTGTGTTCAGCTCTTGGGAAATGATAGAATAGGAAACTCGCGTCAGCGCTTGCCCGAGCAACTCCGACATGTCGGGCCAAATATGAAGGGGTATACACGGTATGCAGTGCATGCGGAGAGAAGGAAACTGCCGAACACTTGATAATGCTATGTAAAGGGCTTCACCTTATAGTTTAGAATGATGGCGCAGAGTTTTTCAAAAGCACCGGGGTTTAGAGACGGGGGAGGGCAAAATAGACTTTAGGCGGGTAGAATTAACTAGAAGGTGGTTATCTTATTGGTGGCTAAAGTCAAGGCAAGAGTGAAAACTAAACCATTCACTGCAAAGCACCGCGGTCCTATACTTCACTATTTAAAGAGAGAAAAAAAACAAGATAAATGTAGCTGTTTGTTAGGTCAGCATTATGGCTAGGTGGTGATAGCTGCCGCCCGATGTGAAGGGTACAGCCACATTCATCAGACAGCGCAGAGTTCCTTCTCTGCCACGCCATTCATTTGTTTACGAAATTGGGGCATTTATTTCTTGAGAGCGCAGGGCAGGCCCGTTTCGAGACTGTAGGAGGAGTGAATGTAGCTTAAAGTGCGTGGCGCGGTGAAAAATGTGCGGAAGCATTGATGCAAGAAAAGATAGGGGAGAAATATATAGACGCATGTGACAATAGCTGTAGAAGCAGAAAAGCGTGGCGGCGGACTGCATGCTAATTATTGTCCGAAAGCAAAGTATCGACAGCCCGAGTGAAGGAAAAAACAAAACTGTGCGTACGCATGACAGGGGTACCACGCAGGTGATTTATATAGTGCACAAAGAAGTACGAAATCCAGTAAAGAAAGGCGGTCGACACGAGGTATGGGCATTTCCCGTTTTCGCACCGAGTGCTCCGTTTGCGCGTCGCCGAAAGAAACATAGCCAGGCCGGCCAGCAAACGACACTGCTCGGCTTGACGTTTACATAATCACACGGTGTAGCGGAACACTGTGTTCTCTTCGAAAGAACAAATGCGCCTGTGCTAGGCACAAATGAGTGGTACGTTCCATTCGGAATGTGGTGGGAAACTTACCTTAAATGAATGAGCGGACGCACCGTTTATTTCCGCTTTGTTTTAGATTACTGACTATGTTCGGCGGGTCGACAGTGCATTTGTATGAAGCTTTCAAGCGCGATCATTTTGTAATTTCGCATCGTGCGTCCCTGCCACAAGTTCGGGGAAGGAATACTTTCAATATGGGAACCCTCATGATTGTGAAAGATGAAACTGCGACTACTTAAACACACTTGCACCACAGAAATGGCACGCGCAGTTTGGTATTGGGGCACGTGAGAAGGGAATACAATAGATGGGCATTGGCGCGCATCTTTTTTTCTTATTGATATGATATGTAAGGAGATGTCGGCGCACCATTATGGCGCCGGCTACTCCTTGGCCGTTGAGTTAAACTTGAACACGTATCTTGAAGCAAAACGTACAAAGCAGTGCATGGAAAGTAGAAAACTCGGGCAGAGATATGCAAAGACACACTTACACTTATACGCACATATCAGAACACAATGGTAAGTAAATGTTCGAAAGTCAATGAATGAAGTCTCTGATATAATGTCCCTCGATAATATTCGGTCCACCAGCACAAAACAGTAGAGCACACGTCTGGTCCGTATAAAGATGCATTCGCTCGTGTGTACATAATTGTCGACACGTCATTCATTTCACAACACACACATGATGAGAGTCACGTGATACTGTACATAATAAGTACATTTGTTACAAATGAAAGTTCGTTATTTCTTAATACTTATCAGCAATCCCGCTGTCTTGTAAAGAACGTGTTGATGCTTTTAAAGCGTGCGACTGTAAAACTCGAGTAGGCCACGGACCCAGAAGTTTCTTCATGTTAAACGGTCTGCGGTCTAATGCCAACTGTTCGGACTTAAGACGGCGTCTCGTGATGTGGACAGTCTACGAGAAGGTGACATACGTCTTCATCTATCAATCCGCATTCGCATTCGGGACTTTCAGCTCTGCCGTGTCTGTGCAAAGAAAAAAAAAAAACAAATGTTTTTGTGTATGCCGTGCCTAGCCTCAATCGGTCAATTAGAGTTTCCGATATTCTATCTAATGCCAGCGTAATTTTTAATTCAATAAATGGATCGATGTGGTATAAATCGCACCTCTTTGTACTTTGGTCAAACCAAGCAGTTTTGCTCATTCTGAAAGTTGTATTCTTTATAATACTACGCAATTCACTTTTTTCGAAATATTGGTTGCCACGATGTGTAGACCTACTTTGTGTGCTCTGGACGGCTCTGGAAGGCCAACTGCAAATCTTCTTTGCACAGCTGATGCCGTCCGGATAGTCGTTGATAGATTACTTAACAGGTTGTCAGCCTCCGAAGGTATTATGTAAGCGAAAGTACGCATGCGTAAAACATGCAGCGAACGAACACTCTTCCAACGCTGTAAAGAAGAAAGAATGCATAAAGGGTGGTGCATTTTACGCTCCAATCTCGTCCTATGTAAGGCGCTTTAGAGTTAGGGCTGTTTTGCCTGTAATTGCGTGACCCTTGCAGGGTTCCTCACAGTGCAACCGTGCACTTGAAACGGGCAGGTGTTGAACCACCCCGCAAGGAGATGGGGAAACTTCGCTGCGACCGGACCGCTTGACAGTCCGTGTTTACGGGAGGAGAGGCGCGCCCGAGAGGAGGTGCGCTCTCACTCTCTGCCGTCCCCGTGAATGCTGAAATGAGCGCGGTCGCGTTGCGTGGCTTCGGTGAAACTGCCGTATCGCGATATGTAGTGGAGCTGCCACAGTAAAATTTGAGACACGCGTAGCCAGCCAAAGGTGCTGTTACTTTGCCGAATTTCACGTGCCGGCGTCCACAACAACGCGAGCACGCTTTGTTTAGAAATTTCCGGCCATGAGGCCGTGCCCGGACCGCGTGTGTTAGTCCCTTGGTTTGGCGACAAGGATGGCGTCAAAGTGACGCCGTGAAACGGGTTTCGTGCGTGCAAATGAGGCATTGATGTGATTAGAGAGAAAGCGAGAACATAGAAAAGAAAAAAAAAAAAGAGGGGGGGGGGCACACGCCGGGGACGAGTAGTCGCAAAGTGTTAAGTGTGCAGTTTATTTACGTGCGGCACACAGGTGAGCTGTTGCAGCTGTGAGTTTTGACAAATATTGCGTGTGTCATGTTCAGTGGACACGATGAAACGTTTTTTAGCGAACGCGTTGTATCCGCTGGGCTTGTACGTACGCGTACATGAATTGTCGCTTACTCGGTTTGATGTCTCCTTGCCGCTGGGGCAGCTGATACAACTGATACGCCATTTTGCAGCAGTGAAGGGTGCGTGAATGAATGGGCAAGAAACTTAGCAACAGTAACGAGAAAAGAATTAAAAACAAACAAACAAACGAAAGCATGTTTGCCGTGTATATTCAATCTTGTAGTGCAGAAAAATAGTCAGTGCAGCAACCTGCGCGGCCAACGCGCTCCTCGCGAAGAAAAGAGGGAGAGAGAGACGAGCTGGCCGCCGACCAACCGGCGTGCGCCGTTCGCCTTCCTCCTCAGTCTCGCGGGCCGGCGCCGACACCGCGACTCGATCGTGTCGAGCATTCGCTTTCCGGGCGCGTTTCGAAGCAGAAGCAGAAACTTCGGAAGCCGTCATGTCTGGCCGTGGCAAAGGTGGCAAAGGGCTGGGGAAGGGTGGCGCCAAGCGTCATCGAAAGGTGTTGCGTGACAACATCCAGGGCATAACCAAGCCGGCCATCCGTCGTCTGGCGCGCCGTGGCGGTGTCAAGCGCATCTCTGGCCTCATCTACGAGGAAACTCGCGGCGTTCTCAAGGTGTTCCTCGAGAACGTGATCCGCGATGCCGTCACTTACACCGAGCACGCCAAAAGGAAGACCGTGACAGCCATGGACGTCGTGTACGCCCTCAAGCGTCAGGGCCGCACCCTGTACGGATTCGGAGGCTAAGAAGCCAGCGGCGTCGCCTGCAGCCAGCCAACGAGAACACAACAGCCCTCTTCAGGGCTACCCACTTGATGCTTCGGCAGTGTGATCCCAGCGGTTCGCCATACCCGTCCGTCCCTCTTTGCAATATCATTGCGTCATCGCTCAGGTGAGCAGCACCTCGTGTAGTAGTAGCTTGATCGCGCTGGGTACTTGTCACGTTCACCGCATTTCGTTCGCGTCGTCGTCTTTCTCCTGGGTCTGCATGCACGAATCAATCGCCGCATCTGCGAGTTCTTCCTCTCCTTCCTGCAAGCCAAGCTGCTAAAACGGGCCCGTCAAGCGAACGTCGCCTAGTTACCTTATCGCGCGAAGGAAGAAGCCGAGCGCAGCGTTCTACCCTGGTCACTGCATTCTTGGAGACACGACTATGCTCAGGAAGCACGAACTCGCTTTTTTCTTTGGAATGCCCACTACACGATCGCGTCACGTTGTGTCAAAATAAATAAAAACGCACTATGTTCTACCGTGGGGCACCCAGACGAAGAAGGGATGTGTACTTACAAATGAAAAAATTGATTGTGACAGGTTGGTCGTGTTTACCGCGCCCGCTGTGCACTCAGAAGTGCCCCATTCAATAACACATTGTGTACATTGTCACGCCTAATAATTTTTGTTTGTTTTTTTTTTTCACACCTGGCGCTGCCGAGCTGCAAAATACAAAAAAAAAAGAAAGAAAAGTGGAAGGGGATGTTTAAACAGAATTTCTGCGCAAGTCAGAAGCAAGTACACAATAAGCGCTGCCCATGCAGCGTGCTGAGGGAAGCTGCACTTGATAGAAGTGGCACTCATGTACTGTACTGGTGCTGCGAACACTGCAGTTGTGAAAGCTTTACTTGGACGGACAGCTACGCAACAAGTGTTTCCATTTCGCCGGCAGAGGTGGTCACTCTAGGGAGGCTGGCTTCGCCGCCCACGCGAGAGGGGGGGGGGGGGGGGGGACTAGCCCATGATGTAAACGCGAGAGGTTCGAGCGCGGGAAATTCGAAAGCAAGGCGCGCTCGCGTGAGCCTGCCGTCAGATGGCGACACCAACCCACGAGCATTGCATTTTCAAGTGCACCCTTGGTTTCCCACCCACCTCCGCACAGGACGAGGCGTGTCGAATGTGTAACCAAGGCGCACGACAGTGGTTCTGCTCAGGCAAGCCTACCTATAACAAAAATTGTTCTCCATGTGTGTACCTTCATTTTCTCGTGAAAATGTGAAAGAGGAGTGAATGGGGCTTTTTGAGGCGCGTGTTGATCTTCGTTTCTATTATGATTATTATTTTTCACCCTTTCATTGAGTCCATTTCCTGCTTTTTGTGCCACATATTTAGCACTTAGAGGTTGGGGGGGGGGGGGGGGGATTGCTGATGTGTAAGATGGAAAAGAAGAGGAAAGTGAGCCCCGAAACTGTCTGCATCAGGATGCGACACCTCAGCGGTAGCTCACAAGGGATGGGGGGTGAGGGGGGATTAAAAGGGTGGGAATAAAAGTGTAGAGAAAGAGACATGAGGGAAGCCAGAGTGAGACGACATATCGAGGGAATAGGAGTAAAAATGAAACAAAACATTCGAACGCAAACACCCCGTACATCCAACCGCCATTGAGCGCACCTAGTAGTTTGGCAAGTATGTATGAGTGATTCTTAAGAGGGAAAGGAAGATAAAATTGAGTCCCGTTACTGTCTGCGATTGAGCAAGTAGGCGCGCTCAGTGGCAGTTGGATGTACGGGGTGTTTGTGTTAGAATGTTTTGTTGCGTTTTACTCCTTGTCGTTGCGCGGACGTGTATGCATATACCAACACTGCCGGTGGTCTCTCGTCGTCTTCGCCCATCTACGTAATGGTCGCAAATAAGCGACAACGCAAGGAGCAAGTTTTTTTGGCGTGGCAGTGCGCATTTGCCCTCGGTGATGCGAGGCGCTCTAGTGCGATGCGCGCTGTTGGCGTGAATGGTGGCGTCTCGCACTCCGTCGCGCCGCTTCGGGAAGCGACGAGCTACAGCGTCGATTGATGTGTTGCCTGGAAGGCGAAAGAAATGCGCAGCAGGCTGTATTGTACAGCGGTAGTGGTTTCGTTTCGGTGTACCTCTTTGCAGCCGCGAACTGCACGGTTGCCCGAAAATGAGCGCCAGCCAGCATCCTGGCGTACGCTTCCGCGCTCGCACGCGGACGGGTTCTCACGCTTCGGCCAATGGGAGGGAGAGAGATGGGTCGTGCGGCGAAGCCGCTTTTGCCGATCTCCGGCAGGAGCGCAGTTTCGCTCCGTCAGTCGAGGTGATCGGACGCACGCAGCATGGCCCGAACTAAACAAACCGCGCGCAAGAGTACTGGAGGCAAGGCTCCGCGTAAGCAGCTTGCTACCAAGGCTGCTCGCAAGAGTGCCCCTGCCACAGGCGGGGTGAAGAAACCTCACCGTTACAGGCCTGGAACCGTGGCCCTGCGTGAAATTCGCCGATACCAGAAGTCGACCGAACTGCTGATCCGCAAGCTTCCCTTTCAGCGCCTGGTGCGGGAAATCGCTCAGGACTTCAAGACGGACCTCCGTTTCCAGAGTTCTGCCGTGATGGCCCTACAGGAAGCTAGCGAGGCCTACCTCGTTGGTCTTTTCGAAGACACCAACCTGTGCGCCATCCACGCTAAGCGCGTCACCATCATGCCAAAGGACATCCAGCTGGCTCGGCGCATTCGCGGTGAGCGCGCCTAAGTTGGGCTGCTCCCTGCGCTTCGGTCGACAGGCAAGCAACAACAAACGGTCCTTCTCAGGACCACCAACGTGTCTGCTTTGGCTACGAGACCACTCCAGGCCACGTACTCCGGCCGCACCCTCTTTTGCTGTCATGTTTTGTACGTACGTGGTTGCCGTTGTCTAGCGCGCGGAAGAACGGAACGTCGGCGCGTCGTTATTACGAAGAAATGGCTCAGCTTTGACAAATTCAAGGTAAAAGTGTGTATCATTATGAGTAGACAGAGAAAAGGTAGGCTAGCTTCAGTCGGTGTGTGTGCAGCAGCCGTGCTGCGACCCTGTGGTGTGTCAATTTCATTTATGTGTTTACCTTTTTGCCCGCCGCTTGTAAGGTGTTTTTGAGGGCTTCTGTTTGCGTAACGCCATGGTGACTTGGGCTGCTGGACCCCGGCGCAACTTTTGGGTGCACTCGTAGGAGGTGATGAAGTTTTACCGAGAGACGAAATAAACAATTGTATCGGGCCAGTTGGTAAGGATCCATCTCGCTAGGAAGCGCAGCCACTATTACACAGACCTCACAACACAAGCGCTTAACTTCAACTGAACTTTCATTGCAAACGTCAGAGTTTATAAAGGGGGTGAACAGAGAAAAAGAATAGTAAAAGGTAGACAACAAAAAGCACACGTGCCAGTCCCGCACATTACTGTCTGTTATTCTCTATCACCCCATCCAAAAAACAGTTCTTTCCGCGTGAGCGCGATAGAGAGTGCACTAACACACTCGAAATCATCGCGTGTCATTTCCTTTCATTTCTTTTGAAGCTGAACAAGTTTTTGTGCCATATTCTGGACAATTTTTTTTTTTTTTTTTTTGCAATAAACGTTTAGTTGAAGTTAAGCGCTTGTGTTGTGTGTTCTGTGTAATAGTGGCTGCGCTGCCTAGCAAGATAGACGAAATAAATTGTGTTAGAAGCACCAAATGGAATGCGCTAACGGCGGGTTCTCTCTCTCTCTCTCTCTTTTTTTTTTTTTACCTTACGTTTGTTTTTCTATTCAAAGGTATTAAATTTACTCTGTCCCTGTGCTGACCCGTTCAGGTGTCATCGTAAGGATAGACGGTTACGTGTGGAGCTTTTTTTTTTTTTTTTTTTAATGAGAAATGACAACGCTTACATGCTCTTTTCTGTCTTTTTCGGTGCCGAGCTGCGTGATTTGGTTGTCTCTTTGCAGCATTTGGCGTCGCGCACTTGTGGCTAACTGATGTCGCGAGGAAATATATATAAAGTATAGAAAAACAAACACGCTTGAGGGTACGAACAGAGCCATCGTGACTGCGAAGCGAAACACGGCCGCGTCACCTGTTTGGGTGGTCCTTAGAAGGACCGTTTGGGGAATGCGGCGAGCGCGCGGAAGGGGTGCTCGCTTACGCCTTCTTCTCCGTCTTCTTTGGAAGAAGCACGGCTTGAATGTTGGGCAACACACCGCCCTGCGCGATGGTGACGCCGGAAAGCAGTTTGTTCAGCTCCTCGTCGTTGCGGATGGCGAGCTGCAAGTGACGGGGGATGATCCGGGTCTTCTTGTTGTCACGAGCGGCGTTGCCCGCCAGCTCGAGCACCTCGGCGGCCAGGTACTCGAGTACGGCAGCCAGGTAGACCGGAGCGCCAGCTCCGACGCGCTCGGCGTAGTTTCCCTTGCGTAGGAGGCGGTGAATACGGCCCACGGGGAACTGAAGCCCCGCGCGGCTAGAACGGGTCTTGCTCTTGCCTTTCGCCTTGCCGCCCTTGCCACGTCCGGACATGGTGTTGCTTTTCGCTTGGTACGACGCCGGTTGCCGAAAACAAGAGCCGTTGTCAGATAGGAAGGAGACGCGGCGCCGAAACGCTTTGTCCCAGAGTCACACTTAACTCATCAACCCATCATCATCCTACGTCTGTCCCGGCTCTCCCTCCCCCCAGGGCTGTGTGGGGGGAAGATTTGTTTCGGGCAGACGGCCATGCCCTGGCAAGGGGGCCACCGTTCGGCGCCAGGCGCCCAACAGACGCGGCCTGCCTCCCGGCATACGAGCCAGGGAGGCCCGACAAAGGGACTACCCTCCGGCGGAGCAACTTCAGTCGCAACGCGCAAAGTGAACGTACCCTGGCAGGGTGGGCTATCGCGGCGCATGGGGCGCGCTGCGGTCATGGCCCGTCTCCTGACCACTAGGGCCCAGCGAGACTTGACATAGGGGCTACCCTTCGGCACGGTAGCTCTCGCCACCACACGCAAAGCGGACGTACCCAAAAAAGTGGCAGCGGTGCTGCCTTCGGTCGCGGTAACTTCAGTCACCACAACCAAAGTGCCCGTGCCCTCACACTGTCGCGCGGCTGAGACCCTGCGACAACACCCCCACAGTGCGGATGGGCTATCGCTCAGCGCGAGGCGTTTTGCGGTCATGGCCCGTCTCCTCACCACAAGGGCGCAGTGAGACACAATCCGTCCTGTGGGGTCTACGGGACTACTATTTGGTGCAGAGGCCAGTGCTGCTGCACACAAACCAAACGTACCCACGGAAACCGGCACGGCTGAAAGCCGGCTTAGTCCTTCTCGAAGAAGGGAACCACCTTCCGCCTCGACGAGTAAAGTAGCCGAGCCTACAGAAGGGGCCAACACGGACCTTGCGGGTAAAGCCCGACAAGGTGACAGGATCACCTTAGCACATGCAAAACTCGGGTGAAAGACCATACAGACCAAACTCGGGGGCGACTGGCTCACTAGGCCTAGTCGTGGAGCCTTAGAGAAAGCCATCATTAAAAGTTGATGGTTATCTGCCCTCCTGCCTCACTGAAAATCACTGCCGGACGGTGCCACGTCTCGTAGAACTTCTTTGCACCAAGGCGCTGCCACTCTCGGTGGAGAACGAACCAGACCTCCTTCCGTACTTTTGCAAGCACTTCGAGAAGCCCGGGTCGCTTGCCATCAAAGACGGCACAGCACCGTGCAACCCACACTTGGTACGAGCACTCAACAAGCAGAAGCACGTATTGCTTAGCCGCTTGTCGCGACAGGGGTTGAAGAAAACGAACGGTGTTGAAAGGAACACCTGGGTGGCCAAACAAGCTAGCTATCCTTCGATGGAGGGCAGCTGGTAGTGCGCACTGAGAGAACACGTGAACCAGGTCCTCCTTAGTGCCACAAAAAGGGCACACTCCTCGTTGAGCAATTCTTGTGAAAGGCCTGAAGCTTAGAGGCAGGCGATCTCTGGCCAGGCGATACATGAATGTAGCGCGCTTGGCGTCCAGGAAACTGGCAGTAATTAACCGCCAGTTAGGACTGTATTCGGACAGGTCGTGTTCTCTGTAGCATTCGGGTAGCTCCGGAGCGAGTCTATCGACTAACTCGCGGAGTTCGATTGAATCTAAATCTATCTCGGGGTCGACCTCTTGGAGACGGGCCAAAGTAGAAGCGGCCCCTGCATAGAAGGCAGAAGGCGTTCCCGCCCGAGGCACGGAATTCGAAAATGCCCCAGGCGAGAACAACCTCAGCCTGGTACTCAGGAAATAAGACGCAAAGCTTCTAGTAAGGAGCATATCTGACTCAAGAGCTACCCGTGTCCATTTAACATGTAATGCCGTGGTCACAACGCTAAGGTCGGGAATACCTAATCCTCCTTCGTCCCTGCGCAACTTCAACACGGGGCGCGCCACAAAAGGAGCGGCACGACCCCAAAAGAATTTGAAAACTTTCTTTTCCAAGATAACTTTGGTGTGGGGTTTAACTGGCATAACCGAACCTATGTACGTGAGGAAACTGAACAACAGTGATTGAATTATCGTGGCCCTGGCTGTAAGCGGACAAGACAAGGCACCGAGTTCCTCAATCCTATCAGTAAGCTTTTGCCTTGCTAACCGCCAGTTTTCGGTAGTCAGGCCATCTGGCTCGAAATGGAAACCTAATATACGTAGGCGTTTCTTTATGGGGAGCCCATGTACAGGACGTGGACTGGAGGGAGCACAGTTCAGATACATGACTGCGCTCTTTGACTTATTTATTCTGGCGCCGCTCGCCGAGCAGTACCCCTCCATAACGTCCAAGACGGTGCAAACAGTTGCCTCGTCCGGGACGACGATAGAGAGGTCATCTGCATAGGCAAACATTGCCACCGGGGGGGAACCTGGCGGAAGGGGAAATCTACCTATGCTGGTGTCTTTAGAAAGCCTCTGCAAGAGCGGC
Organism: Rhipicephalus microplus; assembly: GCF_043290135.1. NCBI lineage: Eukaryota > Metazoa > Arthropoda > Arachnida > Ixodida > Ixodidae > Rhipicephalus > Rhipicephalus microplus. The sequence continues at coordinate 19,933 of NW_027464917.1, forward strand.
TCGAATGCGAGCACGTAGAGAGCGGGCGACAGTGGGTCACCCTGTCGGACTCCACGGCACACACCGAACGACTCCGAGACGCGATCTTGTATGACAACAGCAGAACTAGGACGAAAGTAGAGAGCCCTGACCATGCTGATGAACTTTGAACTGAAGCCCGCCTGCTTTAAAACTTTGAAGATGTACTTGTGACTGATAATATCAAAAGCCTTTTCTTGATCAAAAGAACAAAGGATTCCACTTAGGTTGCGAGAATTCGACCATTCTATGAGGTCCCTGATAGCGAAACCATGAAGTTGGCACGACCTATTTTGGACACAACACGCCTGGTACGGACCCAAAACAGTACTGAGCACTGGAGTGAGTCGAACGGACAGGCACTTAGCTATGAGCTTGTAATCACAGTTCAAGAGGGTGATGGGCCGCCAGGCTCTCAGGTCGGTGCGTCTCGTCTCATCCTTGCACAGGAGAGTGATCCGCCCCTCTCTTTGAGTTGCTGACAGGGTCCCCTCACGGAGAAGCCTGTTTGCCAATGTGGTAAAAGGCCCCCCCAAAACTCTCCAAAACTTGACATAAAACTCGACTGTCAAACCATCTGAACCTGGGCTGCGATTATGCTTCATGGATTTAAGGGCTGCAAACACCTCCTCTTCGACGAAGGGAGTGTCACAAATATCAAAGTCCTCGTAAGTTTTGGTGAAAGGAAACGAGTACGGAGTGGGAGGTGGTTCGGCGTAAAGGTTCCTGTAGAACTGTCTTGCCACCTCTAATACTTCGTCCTGCGTTTCCACTAAGCCGCCTGTGTTAGGATCGACCAAAGAGGTTATCGCTGAGCTCTTCCTAGCCAAGTGTCTGCGAAGGACATTTCTGCTGCACCAAGCCTCCATTTCCCACTGCTCTGCGCGTGCTGTGGCCCGCAAGCGGTCCCAGCGTCGCTGGAGCAGGACTCTATATTCTTTGCGCAGTGAAGTAAGAGCCGCGGTTACCCCCAGGCCGCAGGACAATGGCTTTGAGAGCAGGAGGATCGCGTCAGAGACCGCTTTGATCTCGGCGCGCTCCTCCCGCGCCCGCCTCTTGCCCCAATCCCGAAAGCGCTCCGCGACTCCGGCCTTCACCGTGTCCCAATCGCTACCGTCTAAGTTCTGTTCGCCAAGGAGTGAACCTATGAGGTAGGTCGCCACATCTTTTGTGGCGTCCTTATCTTTAAGGAGCCGTGGATTTAAACGCCACGGTCGCTTGCCCCATGGCACCAAACTAGAGTCGGCAAATCTCAGAGCAAGGAGGCTATGGTCACTCAACGCGGAAGAACACAGCCAGCTAGAGTGCATGCTAGGAGCAAGCGAGGGCGAGACATAAAAACGATCGATCCTCGAGCGGCTCCCCCTCCCCGTCCAAGTCATGCCTGACTGGAGAGGACGGAGGGACCGCCAAGCATCGACAAGCCCCAGCTCTTTAACAAGCTCCCGCAACTCTAGCTCGCCGTTTCCGTCTCTAAACTTTGGAGTTCCTTTGAGGGAAACGCGATCCGCTTTTTCTAAAACACAGTTGAAATCGCCTACTAAAATGACACGGGAAGGGCCAACTAGATAAGAATCTAGGGAATTAAAGAAATCTTTCTGCTGTCCGCGCTTTGCTGGAGCATACACATTCACAATTCTAACGCCAGAGTCAAGATCCACTGACAGAACACGGCCGTCCGAATCCCTGGCGTAGCGTAGCACAGAACTGGTGAATCGTGGCATTAAAATGACAGCAACTCCCCGGCAATGTGCGCCACCATAATTCCAGTAGGATTTTGTGCCAAACGTTCTGTCAAAGTTCTTAATCTGTTGCAATTTAGACACAAAAGTTTCCTGCAAAAGGAGAATGTCTATTTTTCGAGACCGAGCTAAATGAATGACCTCAGCTTGTTTCGCTGCTCTAGTAATACCCCGACAATTAAAGGTAGCAATAGTTAGAGAAGAAGCCATGATGAAAGATAGGAGAGAAGACAGACTCTAGAATAGGCAAGAAGCGAAAAGAAAATCACAGAAGAGAAGAAAACAGCAGATACTCGAAGGTATCAGCTGCTGAAAAGCTACCTAATATAAAACCTACGAACGAGAGTCCCCCTCGGAGAGGGAATCCTCGTTCGTGGACGAGTACACTGTGTTAGACATTAACGAACACTCGCAATTGCCTGGTCCACAGTTAGGGCAAGAAGAACTGTTGTTCAACTCACCCGTGGTACCGTCCGTGACAGTCGACGAGGTGGACTCCTCGTCGGACTCTGTCGCTGCGGCTCGCTTCGGAACCGGGAGGTCGTCCTTAGGGCTGCCGGGGCCGCCGCTCGGAGCCGCCGCCAGCCTCTCCTTGGAGGGCCCTGGTGATCGGTTGGCGCGCCGCTTCTTGCCCCGAACAGCGTCCGTCCAGCTCATGGGTTCCTGTGTCTCCTCGGCAGCAGGCGCGTCAGCAGGGCTGGTCCCGGGCGCACCGGCAGGCGAGGCCGGCGACGGCTCGGCGGCAGCAGAGAGGGTGGGGGCCTCAGCTAATTCCGACCCCGCCTCCTGCTCTTCCCCTCCTGGAGCCCGTTCGCTAATGGGCTCCGGCTGTGGCTGGGTCGAGCCCTCGGCGTCCCCTGGAGCAGCCTCCCGATCCTCCGCAACGCCGCTCACCTGCTCCTGGGAAGAAGAAGAGGCTACAGGCGGGGCGGCCGACGAATTCGTCCGCGCCTTGCACTGTGAGGGGCCATGATCGCCGCCGCAGTGCTTGCATTTTACCGCGCACTGGTCGTGACCAAAAGCCCCACAGCGCACACACTGTGGCACAGTGCACTTCGCCGCATGGTGTCCAGTCTTGTAGCAGCGCCGGCAAACCCGCGCGACGCCCTCATACTCAAACTGGACGATGACGTCCCTCACCTCGAGCAGGTTGGGGACACTCTTGTGCATCTCCATCTTGATCATGAGGACGCCGGTCGAGACCCCCGGCAGATACGGTGATTCCTCTCGCGCCACTTCCAAAACCTTTCCAAACCTCTCCAACAGTTGTACTATGATGCGCTTATCCGCGTCCGCCGGGAAGCCAATGATGCGCACCACCTTGACCCGAACACCTCGGTACTGAAACCTGATCCTCGCATCGCGAATGGCGAGGACGGGATCGTCTAAAAACCGCCGATTCGCCTCGTCATTCGCGAATGTCACCTCAAACTTCCCTAAGCCATAATCCTGAACACACGTCAGCTCACTGGGCGTGAAGCGCTTCACGAGCTCTTTGCAAATGTCGGCACTGCCGACGCCCTTAGGCACGCGTGCGTAGTGCACCCGCGGCCTAATCTGCGAGAGCAGACTGGTAGACATCGTGGTACCACCACCACGGGGCTACCAAGTCAGTTAGGAGCTAGCCTAACCTGAAAAAAAAAAAAAAAAAAAGGCAGAGAAAAGGGGACAAGAAACCTCACCAAAACCGACGAAAACCTGTGCAGGAGTCCGCCGGGTCACCGCATGCGAACAGCGGGTCTCCTCCCACTCGAACCAACCAACACCTCCAACGACGCCGGTTGCCGAAAACAAGAAAGCTGCTGCCTTCTGAGATGAGAGCCGTGCTCGAATGGTTTCCGTTGCCACCATCGCGCGCCGCCGCTCGCGGGGAACGGATGAGAGTGTGAGAGAGAGAAGCCGTGCGAACCAATGGGGCGCGCGCGTTGTGCTGATCTCGTCAACACCCCTCGCTCATATTTAAGCGCGGCGAGACGGGGGGACACGCGCATTCGACTCTGGTCTCGCGTGCGTGTTGTGTGAAATCATGCCTCCCCAACCGTCTGGCAAAGCCGTCAAGAAGGCCGGCAAGGCGCAGAAGAATGTGCGCGCCACGGACAAGAAGAAGAAGAAGCGCCGCAGGAAGGAGAGCTTCTCCATCTACATCTATAAGGTGCTGAAGCAGGTGCACCCCGACACTGGTGTCTCCAGCAAGGCCATGTCCATCATGAACAGCTTCGTGAACGACATCTTCGAGCGTATCGCCGCCGAGTCGTCACGCCTTGCTCACTACAACAAGCGCTCGACCATCACGAGCCGGGAGATCCAGACCGCGGTGCGCCTGCTGCTGCCCGGAGAGCTGGCCAAGCACGCGGTGTCCGAGGGTACAAAAGCCGTCACCAAGTACACCAGCTCCAAGTAGGCGTGCGTCGTGGGCCACAGCGAGCAACGACAAATCAACGGCTCTTCTCAGAGCCACCCAAATTGTCTGCGTCGGCATAGGGGTTGTGCTGAGAGATTCGGCTCCGAATCCATCCTCTTCTCTCTGTTGAACACCGCTAGCAGGAGCGTTGGTGTGCCGCGCTCGACGTGTGTGCTCGGGGAGGTTGAACAGGTAAATTAGAGAAGACCGAGTGCGCGGAGAAAAGTGCCACAAGTACGGTAATGGAGGGAAAACAAAACCAGGAGCGTGGTAATTAAAAAAAAAAAAAAAAAACAGGGGGAAGGTGGCCGCTTCTCTCAAAAAAAGGTAACATGAACTCGAGTGTGTTCAGCTCTTGGGAAATGATAGAATAGGAAACTCGCGTCAGCGCTTGCCCGAGCAACTCCGACATGTCGGGCCAAATATGAAGGGGTATACACGGTATGCAGTGCATGCGGAGAGAAGGAAACTGCCGAACACTTGATAATGCTATGTAAAGGGCTTCACCTTATAGTTTAGAATGATGGCGCAGAGTTTTTCAAAAGCACCGGGGTTTAGAGACGGGGGAGGGCAAAATAGACTTTAGGCGGGTAGAATTAACTAGAAGGTGGTTATCTTATTGGTGGCTAAAGTCAAGGCAAGAGTGAAAACTAAACCATTCACTGCAAAGCACCGCGGTCCTATACTTCACTATTTAAAGAGAGAAAAAAAACAAGATAAATGTAGCTGTTTGTTAGGTCAGCATTATGGCTAGGTGGTGATAGCTGCCGCCCGATGTGAAGGGTACAGCCACATTCATCAGACAGCGCAGAGTTCCTTCTCTGCCACGCCATTCATTTGTTTACGAAATTGGGGCATTTATTTCTTGAGAGCGCAGGGCAGGCCCGTTTCGAGACTGTAGGAGGAGTGAATGTAGCTTAAAGTGCGTGGCGCGGTGAAAAATGTGCGGAAGCATTGATGCAAGAAAAGATAGGGGAGAAATATATAGACGCATGTGACAATAGCTGTAGAAGCAGAAAAGCGTGGCGGCGGACTGCATGCTAATTATTGTCCGAAAGCAAAGTATCGACAGCCCGAGTGAAGGAAAAAACAAAACTGTGCGTACGCATGACAGGGGTACCACGCAGGTGATTTATATAGTGCACAAAGAAGTACGAAATCCAGTAAAGAAAGGCGGTCGACACGAGGTATGGGCATTTCCCGTTTTCGCACCGAGTGCTCCGTTTGCGCGTCGCCGAAAGAAACATAGCCAGGCCGGCCAGCAAACGACACTGCTCGGCTTGACGTTTACATAATCACACGGTGTAGCGGAACACTGTGTTCTCTTCGAAAGAACAAATGCGCCTGTGCTAGGCACAAATGAGTGGTACGTTCCATTCGGAATGTGGTGGGAAACTTACCTTAAATGAATGAGCGGACGCACCGTTTATTTCCGCTTTGTTTTAGATTACTGACTATGTTCGGCGGGTCGACAGTGCATTTGTATGAAGCTTTCAAGCGCGATCATTTTGTAATTTCGCATCGTGCGTCCCTGCCACAAGTTCGGGGAAGGAATACTTTCAATATGGGAACCCTCATGATTGTGAAAGATGAAACTGCGACTACTTAAACACACTTGCACCACAGAAATGGCACGCGCAGTTTGGTATTGGGGCACGTGAGAAGGGAATACAATAGATGGGCATTGGCGCGCATCTTTTTTTCTTATTGATATGATATGTAAGGAGATGTCGGCGCACCATTATGGCGCCGGCTACTCCTTGGCCGTTGAGTTAAACTTGAACACGTATCTTGAAGCAAAACGTACAAAGCAGTGCATGGAAAGTAGAAAACTCGGGCAGAGATATGCAAAGACACACTTACACTTATACGCACATATCAGAACACAATGGTAAGTAAATGTTCGAAAGTCAATGAATGAAGTCTCTGATATAATGTCCCTCGATAATATTCGGTCCACCAGCACAAAACAGTAGAGCACACGTCTGGTCCGTATAAAGATGCATTCGCTCGTGTGTACATAATTGTCGACACGTCATTCATTTCACAACACACACATGATGAGAGTCACGTGATACTGTACATAATAAGTACATTTGTTACAAATGAAAGTTCGTTATTTCTTAATACTTATCAGCAATCCCGCTGTCTTGTAAAGAACGTGTTGATGCTTTTAAAGCGTGCGACTGTAAAACTCGAGTAGGCCACGGACCCAGAAGTTTCTTCATGTTAAACGGTCTGCGGTCTAATGCCAACTGTTCGGACTTAAGACGGCGTCTCGTGATGTGGACAGTCTACGAGAAGGTGACATACGTCTTCATCTATCAATCCGCATTCGCATTCGGGACTTTCAGCTCTGCCGTGTCTGTGCAAAGAAAAAAAAAAAACAAATGTTTTTGTGTATGCCGTGCCTAGCCTCAATCGGTCAATTAGAGTTTCCGATATTCTATCTAATGCCAGCGTAATTTTTAATTCAATAAATGGATCGATGTGGTATAAATCGCACCTCTTTGTACTTTGGTCAAACCAAGCAGTTTTGCTCATTCTGAAAGTTGTATTCTTTATAATACTACGCAATTCACTTTTTTCGAAATATTGGTTGCCACGATGTGTAGACCTACTTTGTGTGCTCTGGACGGCTCTGGAAGGCCAACTGCAAATCTTCTTTGCACAGCTGATGCCGTCCGGATAGTCGTTGATAGATTACTTAACAGGTTGTCAGCCTCCGAAGGTATTATGTAAGCGAAAGTACGCATGCGTAAAACATGCAGCGAACGAACACTCTTCCAACGCTGTAAAGAAGAAAGAATGCATAAAGGGTGGTGCATTTTACGCTCCAATCTCGTCCTATGTAAGGCGCTTTAGAGTTAGGGCTGTTTTGCCTGTAATTGCGTGACCCTTGCAGGGTTCCTCACAGTGCAAACCGTGCACTTGAAACGGGCAGGTGTTGAACCACCCCGCAAGGAGATGGGGAAACTTCGCTGCGACCGGACCGCTTGACAGTCCGTGTTTACGGGAGGAGAGGCGCGCCCGAGAGGAGGTGCGCTCTCACTCTCTGCCGTCCCCGTGAATGCTGAAATGAGCGCGGTCGCGTTGCGTGGCTTCGGTGAAACTGCCGTATCGCGATATGTAGTGGAGCTGCCACAGTAAAATTTGAGACACGCGTAGCCAGCCAAAGGTGCTGTTACTTTGCCGAATTTCACGTGCCGGCGTCCACAACAACGCGAGCACGCTTTGTTTAGAAATTTCCGGCCATGAGGCCGTGCCCGGACCGCGTGTGTTAGTCCCTTGGTTTGGCGACAAGGATGGCGTCAAAGTGACGCCGTGAAACGGGTTTCGTGCGTGCAAATGAGGCATTGATGTGATTAGAGAGAAAGCGAGAACATAGAAAAGAAAAAAAAAAAAGAGGGGGGGGGGCACACGCCGGGGACGAGTAGTCGCAAAGTGTTAAGTGTGCAGTTTATTTACGTGCGGCACACAGGTGAGCTGTTGCAGCTGTGAGTTTTGACAAATATTGCGTGTGTCATGTTCAGTGGACACGATGAAACGTTTTTTAGCGAACGCGTTGTATCCGCTGGGCTTGTACGTACGCGTACATGAATTGTCGCTTACTCGGTTTGATGTCTCCTTGCCGCTGGGGCAGCTGATACGACTGATACGCCATTTTGCAGCAGTGAAGGGTGCGTGAATGAATGGGCAAGAAACTTAGCAACAGTAACGAGAAAAGAATTAAAAACAAACAAACAAACGAAAGCATGTTTGCCGTGTATATTCAATCTTGTAGTGCAGAAAAATAGTCAGTGCAGCAACCTGCGCGGCCAACGCGCTCCTCGCGAAGAAAAGAGGGAGAGAGAGACGAGCTGGCCGCCGACCAACCGGCGTGCGCCGTTCGCCTTCCTCCTCAGTCTCGCGGGCCGGCGCCGACACCGCGACTCGATCGTGTCGAGCATTCGCTTTCCGGGCGCGTTTCGAAGCAGAAGCAGAAACTTCGGAAGCCGTCATGTCTGGCCGTGGCAAAGGTGGCAAAGGGCTGGGGAAGGGTGGCGCCAAGCGTCATCGAAAGGTGTTGCGTGACAACATCCAGGGCATAACCAAGCCGGCCATCCGTCGTCTGGCGCGCCGTGGCGGTGTCAAGCGCATCTCTGGCCTCATCTACGAGGAAACTCGCGGCGTTCTCAAGGTGTTCCTCGGAACGTGATCCGCGATGCCGTCACTTACACCGAGCACGCCAAAAGGAAGACCGTGACAGCCATGGACGTCGTGTACGCCCTCAAGCGTCAGGGCCGCACCCTGTACGGATTCGGAGGCTAAGAAGCCAGCGGCGTCGCCTGCAGCCAGCCAACGAGAACACAACAGCCCTCTTCAGGGCTACCCACTTGATGCTTCGGCAGTGTGATCCCAGCGGTTCGCCATACCCGTCCGTCCCTCTTTGCAATATCATTGCGTCATCGCTCAGGTGAGCAGCACCTCGTGTAGTAGTAGCTTGATCGCGCTGGGTACTTGTCACGTTCACCGCATTTCGTTCGCGTCGTCGTCTTTCTCCTGGGTCTGCATGCACGAATCAATCGCCGCATCTGCGAGTTCTTCCTCTCCTTCCTGCAAGCCAAGCTGCTAAAACGGGCCCGTCAAGCGAACGTCGCCTAGTTACCTTATCGCGCGAAGGAAGAAGCCGAGCGCAGCGTTCTACCCTGGTCACTGCATTCTTGGAGACACGACTATGCTCAGGAAGCACGAACTCGCTTTTTTCTTTGGAATGCCCACTACACGATCGCGTCACGTTGTGTCAAAATAAATAAAAACGCACTATGTTCTACCGTGGGGCACCCAGACGAAGAAGGGATGTGTACTTACAAATGAAAAAATTGATTGTGACAGGTTGGTCGTGTTTACCGCGCCCGCTGTGCACTCAGAAGTGCCCCATTCAATAACACATTGTGTACATTGTCACGCCTAATAATTTTTGTTTGTTTTTTTTTTTTCACACCTGGCGCTGCCGAGCTGCAAAATACAAAAAAAAAAAGAAAGAAAAGTGGAAGGGGATGTTTAAACAGAATTTCTGCGCAAGTCAGAAGCAAGTACACAATAAGCGCTGCCCATGCAGCGTGCTGAGGGAAGCTGCACTTGATAGAAGTGGCACTCATGTACTGTACTGGTGCTGCGAACACTGCAGTTGTGAAAGCTTTACTTGGACGGACAGCTACGCAACAAGTGTTTCCATTTCGCCGGCAGAGGTGGTCACTCTAGGGAGGCTGGCTTCGCCGCCCACGCGAGAGGGGGGGGGGGGGGGGGACTAGCCCATGATGTAAACGCGAGAGGTTCGAGCGCGGGAAATTCGAAAGCAAGGCGCGCTCGCGTGAGCCTGCCGTCAGATGGCGACACCAACCCACGAGCATTGCATTTTCAAGTGCACCCTTGGTTTCCCACCCACCTCCGCACAGGACGAGGCGTGTCGAATGTGTAACCAAGGCGCACGACAGTGGTTCTGCTCAGGCAAGCCTACCTATAACAAAAATTGTTCTCCATGTGTGTACCTTCATTTTCTCGTGAAAATGTGAAAGAGGAGTGAATGGGGCTTTTTGAGGCGCGTGTTGATCTTCGTTTCTATTATGATTATTATTTTTCACCCTTTCATTGAGTCCATTTCCTGCTTTTTGTGCCACATATTTAGCACTTAGAGGTTGGGGGGGGGGGGGGGGGGATTGCTGATGTGTAAGATGGAAAAGAAGAGGAAAGTGAGCCCCGAAACTGTCTGCATCAGGATGCGACACCTCAGCGGTAGCTCACAAGGGATGGGGGGTGAGGGGGGATTAAAAGGGTGGGAATAAAAGTGTAGAGAAAGAGACATGAGGGAAGCCAGAGTGAGACGACATATCGAGGGAATAGGAGTAAAAATGAAACAAAACATTCGAACGCAAACACCCCGTACATCCAACCGCCATTGAGCGCACCTAGTAGTTTGGCAAGTATGTATGAGTGATTCTTAAGAGGGAAAGGAAGATAAAATTGAGTCCCGTTACTGTCTGCGATTGAGCAAGTAGGCGCGCTCAGTGGCAGTTGGATGTACGGGGTGTTTGTGTTAGAATGTTTTGTTGCGTTTTACTCCTTGTCGTTGCGCGGACGTGTATGCATATACCAACACTGCCGGTGGTCTCTCGTCGTCTTCGCCCATCTACGTAATGGTCGCAAATAAGCGACAACGCAAGGAGCAAGTTTTTTTGGCGTGGCAGTGCGCATTTGCCCTCGGTGATGCGAGGCGCTCTAGTGCGATGCGCGCTGTTGGCGTGAATGGTGGCGTCTCGCACTCCGTCGCGCCGCTTCGGGAAGCGACGAGCTACAGCGTCGATTGATGTGTTGCCTGGAAGGCGAAAGAAATGCGCAGCAGGCTGTATTGTACAGCGGTAGTGGTTTCGTTTCGGTGTACCTCTTTGCAGCCGCGAACTGCACGGTTGCCCGAAAATGAGCGCCAGCCAGCATCCTGGCGTACGCTTCCGCGCTCGCACGCGGACGGGTTCTCACGCTTCGGCCAATGGGAGGGAGAGAGATGGGTCGTGCGGCGAAGCCGCTTTTGCCGATCTCCGGCAGGAGCGCAGTTTCGCTCCGTCAGTCGAGGTGATCGGACGCACGCAGCATGGCCCGAACTAAACAAACCGCGCGCAAGAGTACTGGAGGCAAGGCTCCGCGTAAGCAGCTTGCTACCAAGGCTGCTCGCAAGAGTGCCCCTGCCACAGGCGGGGTGAAGAAACCTCACCGTTACAGGCCTGGAACCGTGGCCCTGCGTGAAATTCGCCGATACCAGAAGTCGACCGAACTGCTGATCCGCAAGCTTCCCTTTCAGCGCCTGGTGCGGGAAATCGCTCAGGACTTCAAGACGGACCTCCGTTTCCAGAGTTCTGCCGTGATGGCCCTACAGGAAGCTAGCGAGGCCTACCTCGTTGGTCTTTTCGAAGACACCAACCTGTGCGCCATCCACGCTAAGCGCGTCACCATCATGCCAAAGGACATCCAGCTGGCTCGGCGCATTCGCGGTGAGCGCGCCTAAGTTGGGCTGCTCCCTGCGCTTCGGTCGACAGGCAAGCAACAACAAACGGTCCTTCTCAGGACCACCAACGTGTCTGCTTTGGCTACGAGACCACTCCAGGCCACGTACTCCGGCCGCACCCTCTTTTGCTGTCATGTTTTGTACGTACGTGGCTGCCGTTGTCTAGCGCGCGGAAGAACGGAACGTCGGCGCGTCGTTATTACGAAGAAATGGCTCAGCTTTGACAAATTCAAGGTAAAAGTGTGTATCATTATGAGTAGACAGAGAAAAGGTAGGCTAGCTTCAGTCGGTGTGTGTGCAGCAGCCGTGCTGCGACCCTGTGGTGTGTCAATTTCATTTATGTGTTTACCTTTTTGCCCGCCGCTTGTAAGGTGTTTTTGAGGGCTTCTGTTTGCGTAACGCCATGGTGACTTGGGCTGCTGGACCCCGGCGCAACTTTTGGGTGCACTCGTAGGAGGTGATGAAGTTTTACCGAGAGACGAAATAAACAATTGTATCGGGCCAGTTGGTAAGGATCCATCTCGCTAGGAAGCGCAGCCACTATTACACAGACCTCACAACACAAGCGCTTAACTTCAACTGAACTTTCATTGCAAACGTCAGAGTTTATAAAGGGGGTGAACAGAGAAAAAGAATAGTAAAAGGTAGACAACAAAAAGCACACGTGCCAGTCCCGCACATTACTGTCTGTTATTCTCTATCACCCCATCCAAAAAACAGTTCTTTCCGCGTGAGCGCGATAGAGAGTGCACTAACACACTCGAAATCATCGCGTGTCATTTCCTTTCATTTCTTTTGAAGCTGAACAAGTTTTTGTGCCATATTCTGGACAATTTTTTTTTTTTTTTTTTTGCAATAAACGTTTAGTTGAAGTTAAGCGCTTGTGTTGTGTGTTCTGTGTAATAGTGGCTGCGCTGCCTAGCAAGATAGACGAAATAAATTGTGTTAGAAGCACCAAATGGAATGCGCTAACGGCGGGTTCTCTCTCTCTCTCTCTCTTTTTTTTTTTTTACCTTACGTTTGTTTTTCTATTCAAAGGTATTAAATTTACTCTGTCCCTGTGCTGACCCGTTCAGGTGTCATCGTAAGGATAGACGGTTACGTGTGGAGCTTTTTTTTTTTTTTTTTTTAATGAGAAATGACAACGCTTACATGCTCTTTTCTGTCTTTTTCGGTGCCGAGCTGCGTGATTTGGTTGTCTCTTTGCAGCATTTGGCGTCGCGCACTTGTGGCTAACTGATGTCGCGAGGAAATATATATAAAGTATAGAAAAACAAACACGCTTGAGGGTACGAACAGAGCCATCGTGACTGCGAAGCGAAACACGGCCGCGTCACCTGTTTGGGTGGTCCTTAGAAGGACCGTTTGGGGAATGCGGCGAGCGCGCGGAAGGGGTGCTCGCTTACGCCTTCTTCTCCGTCTTCTTTGGAAGAAGCACGGCTTGAATGTTGGGCAACACACCGCCCTGCGCGATGGTGACGCCGGAAAGCAGTTTGTTCAGCTCCTCGTCGTTGCGGATGGCGAGCTGCAAGTGACGGGGGATGATCCGGGTCTTCTTGTTGTCACGAGCGGCGTTGCCCGCCAGCTCGAGCACCTCGGCGGCCAGGTACTCGAGTACGGCAGCCAGGTAGACCGGAGCGCCAGCTCCGACGCGCTCGGCGTAGTTTCCCTTGCGTAGGAGGCGGTGAATACGGCCCACGGGGAACTGAAGCCCCGCGCGGCTAGAACGGGTCTTGCTCTTGCCTTTCGCCTTGCCGCCCTTGCCACGTCCGGACATGGTGTTGCTTTTCGCTTGGTACGACGCCGGTTGCCGAAAACAAGAGCCGTTGTCAGATAGGAAGGAGACGCGGCGCCGAAACGCTTTGTCCCAGAGTCACACTTAACTCATCAACCCATCATCATCCTACGTCTGTCCCGGCTCTCCCTCCCCCCAGGGCTGTGTGGGGGGAAGATTTGTTTCGGGCAGACGGCCATGCCCTGGCAAGGGGGCCACCGTTCGGCGCCAGGCGCCCAACAGACGCGGCCTGCCTCCCGGCATACAAGCCAGGGAGGCCCGACAAAGGGACTACCCTCCGGCGGAGCAACTTCAGTCGCAACGCGCAAAGTGAACGTACCCTGGCAGGGTGGGCTATCGCGGCGCATGGGGCGCGCTGCGGTCATGGCCCGTCTCCTGACCACTAGGGCCCAGCGAGACTTGACATAGGGGCTACCCTTCGGCACGGTAGCTCTCGCCACCACACGCAAAGCGGACGTACCCAAAAAAGTGGCAGCGGTGCTGCCTTCGGTCGCGGTAACTTCAGTCACCACAACCAAAGTGCCCGTGCCCTCACACTGTCGCGCGGCTGAGACCCTGCGACAACACCCCCACAGTGCGGATGGGCTATCGCTCAGCGCGAGGCGTTTTGCGGTCATGGCCCGTCTCCTCACCACAAGGGCGCAGTGAGACACAATCCGTCCTGTGGGGTCTACGGGACTACTATTTGGTGCAGAGGCCAGTGCTGCTGCACACAAACCAAACGTACCCACGGAAACCGGCACGGCTGAAAGCCGGCTTAGTCCTTCTCGAAGAAGGGAACCACCTTCCGCCTCGACGAGTAAAGTAGCCGAGCCTACAGAAGGGGCCAACACGGACCTTGCGGGTAAAGCCCGACAAGGTGACAGGATCACCTTAGCACATGCAAAACTCGGGTGAAAGACCATACAGACCAAACTCGGGGGCGACTGGCTCACTAGGCCTAGTCGTGGAGCCTTAGAGAAAGCCATCATTAAAAGTTGATGGTTATCTGCCCTCCTGCCTCACTGAAAATCACTGCCGGACGGTGCCACGTCTCGTAGAACTTCTTTGCACCAAGGCGCTGCCACTCTCGGTGGAGAACGAACCAGACCTCCTTCCGTACTTTTGCAAGCACTTCGAGAAGCCCGGGTCGCTTGCCATCAAAGACGGCACAGCACCGTGCAACCCACACTTGGTACGAGCACTCAACAAGCAGAAGCACGTATTGCTTAGCCGCTTGTCGCGACAGGGGTTGAAGAAAACGAACGGTGTTGAAAGGAACACCTGGGTGGCCAAACAAGCTAGCTATCCTTCGATGGAGGGCAGCTGGTAGTGCGCACTGAGAGAACACGTGAACCAGGTCCTCCTTAGTGCCACAAAAAGGGCACACTCCTCGTTGAGCAATTCTTGTGAAAGGCCTGAAGCTTAGAGGCAGGCGATCTCTGGCCAGGCGATACATGAATGTAGCGCGCTTGGCGTCCAGGAAACTGGCAGTAATTAACCGCCAGTTAGGACTGTATTCGGACAGGTCGTGTTCTCTGTAGCATTCGGGTAACTCCGGAGCGAGTCTATCGACTAACTCGCGGAGTTCGATTGAATCTAAATCTATCTCGGGGTCGACCTCTTGGAGACGGGCCAAAGTAGAAGCGGCCCCTGCATAGAAGGCAGAAGGCGTTCCCGCCCGAGGCACGGAATTCGAAAATGCCCCAGGCGAGAACAACCTCAGCCTGGTACTCAGGAAATAAGACGCAAAGCTTCTAGTAAGGAGCATATCTGACTCAAGAGCTACCCGTGTCCATTTAACATGTAATGCCGTGGTCACAACGCTAAGGTCGGGAATACCTAATCCTCCTTTGTCCCTGCGCAACTTCAACACGGGGCGCGCCACAAAAGGAGCGGCACGACCCCAAAAGAATTTGAAAACTTTCTTTTCCAAGATAACTTTGGTGTGGGGTTTAACTGGCATAACCGAACCTATGTACGTGAGGAAACTGAACAACAGTGATTGAATTATCGTGGCCCTGGCTGTAAGCGGACAAGACAAGGCACCGAGTTCCTCAATCCTATCAGTAAGCTTTTGCCTTGCTAACCGCCAGTTTTCGGTAGTCAGGCCATCTGGCTCGAAATGGAAACCTAATATACGTAGGCGTTTCTTTATGGGGAGCCCATGTACAGGACGTGGACTGGAGGGAGCACAGTTCAGATACATGACTGCGCTCTTTGACTTATTTATTCTGGCGCCGCTCGCCGAGCAGTACCCCTCCATAACGTCCAAGACGGTGCAAACAGTTGCCTCGTCCGGGACGACGATAGAGAGGTCATCTGCATAGGCAAACATTGCCACCGGGGGGGAACCTGGCGGAAGGGGAAATCTACCTATGCTGGTGTCTTTAGAAAGCCTCTGCAAGAGCGGCTCGAATGCGAGCACGTAGAGAGCGGGCGACAGTGGGTCACCCTGTCGGACTCCACGGCACACACCGAACGACTCCGAGACGCGATCTTGTATGACAACAGCAGAACTAGGACGAAAGTAGAGAGCCCTGACCATGCTGATGAACTTTGAACTGAAGCCCGCCTGCTTTAAAACATTGAAGATGTACTTGTGACTGATAATATCAAAAGCCTTTTCTTGATCAAAAGAACAAAGGATTCCACTTAGGTTGCGAGAATTCGACCATTCTATGAGGTCCCTGATAGCGAAACCATGAAGTTGGCACGACCTATTTTGGACACAACACGCCTGGTACGGACCCAAAACAGTACTGAGCACTGGAGTGAGTCGAACGGACAGGCACTTAGCTATGAGCTTGTAATCACAGTTCAAGAGGGTGATGGGCCGCCAGGCTCTCAGGTCGGTGCGTCTCGTCTCATCCTTGCACAGGAGAGTGATCCGCCCCTCTCTTTGAGTTGCTGACAGGGTCCCCTCACGGAGAAGCCTGTTTGCCAATGTGGTAAAAGGCCCCCCCAAAACTCTCCAAAACTTGACATAAAACTCGACTGTCAAACCATCTGAACCTGGGCTGCGATTATGCTTCATGGATTTAAGGGCTGCAAACACCTCCTCTTCGACGAAGGGAGTGTCACAAATATCAAAAGCTGCTGCCTTCTGAGATGAGAGCCGTGCTCGAATGGTTTCCGTTGCCACCATCGCGCGCCGCCGCTCGCGGGGAACGGATGAGAGTGTGAGAGAGAGAAGCCGTGCGAACCAATGGGGCGCGCGCGTTGTGCTGATCTCGTCAACACCCCTCGCTCATATTTAAGCGCGGCGAGACGGGGGGACACGCGCATTCGACTCTGGTCTCGCGTGCGTGTTGTGTGAAATCATGCCTCCCCAACCGTCTGGCAAAGCCGTCAAGAAGGCCGGCAAGGCGCAGAAGAATGTGCGCGCCACGGACAAGAAGAAGAAGAAGCGCCGCAGGAAGGAGAGCTTCTCCATCTACATCTATAAGGTGCTGAAGCAGGTGCACCCCGACACTGGTGTCTCCAGCAAGGCCATGTCCATCATGAACAGCTTCGTGAACGACATCTTCGAGCGTA
Organism: Rhipicephalus microplus; assembly: GCF_043290135.1. NCBI lineage: Eukaryota > Metazoa > Arthropoda > Arachnida > Ixodida > Ixodidae > Rhipicephalus > Rhipicephalus microplus. The sequence goes on from NW_027464917.1 coordinate 36,444, forward strand.
TCGCCGCCGAGTCGTCACGCCTTGCTCACTACAACAAGCGCTCGACCATCACGAGCCGGGAGATCCAGACCGCGGTGCGCCTGCTGCTGCCCGGAGAGCTGGCCAAGCACGCGGTGTCCGAGGGTACAAAAGCCGTCACCAAGTACACCAGCTCCAAGTAGGCGTGCGTCGTGGGCCACAGCGAGCAACGACAAATCAACGGCTCTTCTCAGAGCCACCCAAATTGTCTGCGTCGGCATAGGGGTTGTGCTGAGAGATTCGGCTCCGAATCCATCCTCTTCTCTCTGTTGAACACCGCTAGCAGGAGCGTTGGTGTGCCGCGCTCGACGTGTGTGCTCGGGGAGGTTGAACAGGTAAATTAGAGAAGACCGAGTGCGCGGAGAAAAGTGCCACAAGTACGGTAATGGAGGGAAAACAAAACCAGGAGCGTGGTAATTAAAAAAAAAAAAAAAAAACAGGGGGAAGGTGGCCGCTTCTCTCAAAAAAAGGTAACATGAACTCGAGTGTGTTCAGCTCTTGGGAAATGATAGAATAGGAAACTCGCGTCAGCGCTTGCCCGAGCAACTCCGACATGTCGGGCCAAATATGAAGGGGTATACACGGTATGCAGTGCATGCGGAGAGAAGGAAACTGCCGAACACTTGATAATGCTATGTAAAGGGCTTCACCTTATAGTTTAGAATGATGGCGCAGAGTTTTTCAAAAGCACCGGGGTTTAGAGACGGGGGAGGGCAAAATAGACTTTAGGCGGGTAGAATTAACTAGAAGGTGGTTATCTTATTGGTGGCTAAAGTCAAGGCAAGAGTGAAAACTAAACCATTCACTGCAAAGCACCGCGGTCCTATACTTCACTATTTAAAGAGAGAAAAAAAACAAGATAAATGTAGCTGTTTGTTAGGTCAGCATTATGGCTAGGTGGTGATAGCTGCCGCCCGATGTGAAGGGTACAGCCACATTCATCAGACAGCGCAGAGTTCCTTCTCTGCCACGCCATTCATTTGTTTACGAAATTGGGGCATTTATTTCTTGAGAGCGCAGGGCAGGCCCGTTTCGAGACTGTAGGAGGAGTGAATGTAGCTTAAAGTGCGTGGCGCGGTGAAAAATGTGCGGAAGCATTGATGCAAGAAAAGATAGGGGAGAAATATATAGACGCATGTGACAATAGCTGTAGAAGCAGAAAAGCGTGGCGGCGGACTGCATGCTAATTATTGTCCGAAAGCAAAGTATCGACAGCCCGAGTGAAGGAAAAAACAAAACTGTGCGTACGCATGACAGGGGTACCACGCAGGTGATTTATATAGTGCACAAAGAAGTACGAAATCCAGTAAAGAAAGGCGGTCGACACGAGGTATGGGCATTTCCCGTTTTCGCACCGAGTGCTCCGTTTGCGCGTCGCCGAAAGAAACATAGCCAGGCCGGCCAGCAAACGACACTGCTCGGCTTGACGTTTACATAATCACACGGTGTAGCGGAACACTGTGTTCTCTTCGAAAGAACAAATGCGCCTGTGCTAGGCACAAATGAGTGGTACGTTCCATTCGGAATGTGGTGGGAAACTTACCTTAAATGAATGAGCGGACGCACCGTTTATTTCCGCTTTGTTTTAGATTACTGACTATGTTCGGCGGGTCGACAGTGCATTTGTATGAAGCTTTCAAGCGCGATCATTTTGTAATTTCGCATCGTGCGTCCCTGCCACAAGTTCGGGGAAGGAATACTTTCAATATGGGAACCCTCATGATTGTGAAAGATGAAACTGCGACTACTTAAACACACTTGCACCACAGAAATGGCACGCGCAGTTTGGTATTGGGGCACGTGAGAAGGGAATACAATAGATGGGCATTGGCGCGCATCTTTTTTTCTTATTGATATGATATGTAAGGAGATGTCGGCGCACCATTATGGCGCCGGCTACTCCTTGGCCGTTGAGTTAAACTTGAACACGTATCTTGAAGCAAAACGTACAAAGCAGTGCATGGAAAGTAGAAAACTCGGGCAGAGATATGCAAAGACACACTTACACTTATACGCACATATCAGAACACAATGGTAAGTAAATGTTCGAAAGTCAATGAATGAAGTCTCTGATATAATGTCCCTCGATAATATTCGGTCCACCAGCACAAAACAGTAGAGCACACGTCTGGTCCGTATAAAGATGCATTCGCTCGTGTGTACATAATTGTCGACACGTCATTCATTTCACAACACACACATGATGAGAGTCACGTGATACTGTACATAATAAGTACATTTGTTACAAATGAAAGTTCGTTATTTCTTAATACTTATCAGCAATCCCGCTGTCTTGTAAAGAACGTGTTGATGCTTTTAAAGCGTGCGACTGTAAAACTCGAGTAGGCCACGGACCCAGAAGTTTCTTCATGTTAAACGGTCTGCGGTCTAATGCCAACTGTTCGGACTTAAGACGGCGTCTCGTGATGTGGACAGTCTACGAGAAGGTGACATACGTCTTCATCTATCAATCCGCATTCGCATTCGGGACTTTCAGCTCTGCCGTGTCTGTGCAAAGAAAAAAAAAAAAACAAATGTTTTTGTGTATGCCGTGCCTAGCCTCAATCGGTCAATTAGAGTTTCCGATATTCTATCTAATGCCAGCGTAATTTTTAATTCAATAAATGGATCGATGTGGTATAAATCGCACCTCTTTGTACTTTGGTCAAACCAAGCAGTTTTGCTCATTCTGAAAGTTGTATTCTTTATAATACTACGCAATTCACTTTTTTCGAAATATTGGTTGCCACGATGTGTAGACCTACTTTGTGTGCTCTGGACGGCTCTGGAAGGCCAACTGCAAATCTTCTTTGCACAGCTGATGCCGTCCGGATAGTCGTTGATAGATTACTTAACAGGTTGTCAGCCTCCGAAGGTATTATGTAAGCGAAAGTACGCATGCGTAAAACATGCAGCGAACGAACACTCTTCCAACGCTGTAAAGAAGAAAGAATGCATAAAGGGTGGTGCATTTTACGCTCCAATCTCGTCCTATGTAAGGCGCTTTAGAGTTAGGGCTGTTTTGCCTGTAATTGCGTGACCCTTGCAGGGTTCCTCACAGTGCAACCGTGCACTTGAAACGGGCAGGTGTTGAACCACCCCGCAAGGAGATGGGGAAACTTCGCTGCGACCGGACCGCTTGACAGTCCGTGTTTACGGGAGGAGAGGCGCGCCCGAGAGGAGGTGCGCTCTCACTCTCTGCCGTCCCCGTGAATGCTGAAATGAGCGCGGTCGCGTTGCGTGGCTTCGGTGAAACTGCCGTATCGCGATATGTAGTGGAGCTGCCACAGTAAAATTTGAGACACGCGTAGCCAGCCAAAGGTGCTGTTACTTTGCCGAATTTCACGTGCCGGCGTCCACAACAACGCGAGCACGCTTTGTTTAGAAATTTCCGGCCATGAGGCCGTGCCCGGACCGCGTGTGTTAGTCCCTTGGTTTGGCGACAAGGATGGCGTCAAAGTGACGCCGTGAAACGGGTTTCGTGCGTGCAAATGAGGCATTGATGTGATTAGAGAGAAAGCGAGAACATAGAAAAGAAAAAAAAAAAGAGGGGGGGGGGCACACGCCGGGGACGAGTAGTCGCAAAGTGTTAAGTGTGCAGTTTATTTACGTGCGGCACACAGGTGAGCTGTTGCAGCTGTGAGTTTTGACAAATATTGCGTGTGTCATGTTCAGTGGACACGATGAAACGTTTTTTAGCGAACGCGTTGTATCCGCTGGGCTTGTACGTACGCGTACATGAATTGTCGCTTACTCGGTTTGATGTCTCCTTGCCGCTGGGGCAGCTGATACGACTGATACGCCATTTTGCAGCAGTGAAGGGTGCGTGAATGAATGGGCAAGAAACTTAGCAACAGTAACGAGAAAAGAATTAAAAACAAACAAACAAACGAAAGCATGTTTGCCGTGTATATTCAATCTTGTAGTGCAGAAAAATAGTCAGTGCAGCAACCTGCGCGGCCAACGCGCTCCTCGCGAAGAAAAGAGGGAGAGAGAGACGAGCTGGCCGCCGACCAACCGGCGTGCGCCGTTCGCCTTCCTCCTCAGTCTCGCGGGCCGGCGCCGACACCGCGACTCGATCGTGTCGAGCATTCGCTTTCCGGGCGCGTTTCGAAGCAGAAGCAGAAACTTCGGAAGCCGTCATGTCTGGCCGTGGCAAAGGTGGCAAAGGGCTGGGGAAGGGTGGCGCCAAGCGTCATCGAAAGGTGTTGCGTGACAACATCCAGGGCATAACCAAGCCGGCCATCCGTCGTCTGGCGCGCCGTGGCGGTGTCAAGCGCATCTCTGGCCTCATCTACGAGGAAACTCGCGGCGTTCTCAAGGTGTTCCTCGAGAACGTGATCCGCGATGCCGTCACTTACACCGAGCACGCCAAAAGGAAGACCGTGACAGCCATGGACGTCGTGTACGCCCTCAAGCGTCAGGGCCGCACCCTGTACGGATTCGGAGGCTAAGAAGCCAGCGGCGTCGCCTGCAGCCAGCCAACGAGAACACAACAGCCCTCTTCAGGGCTACCCACTTGATGCTTCGGCAGTGTGATCCCAGCGGTTCGCCATACCCGTCCGTCCCTCTTTGCAATATCATTGCGTCATCGCTCAGGTGAGCAGCACCTCGTGTAGTAGTAGCTTGATCGCGCTGGGTACTTGTCACGTTCACCGCATTTCGTTCGCGTCGTCGTCTTTCTCCTGGGTCTGCATGCACGAATCAATCGCCGCATCTGCGAGTTCTTCCTCTCCTTCCTGCAAGCCAAGCTGCTAAAACGGGCCCGTCAAGCGAACGTCGCCTAGTTACCTTATCGCGCGAAGGAAGAAGCCGAGCGCAGCGTTCTACCCTGGTCACTGCATTCTTGGAGACACGACTATGCTCAGGAAGCACGAACTCGCTTTTTTCTTTGGAATGCCCACTACACGATCGCGTCACGTTGTGTCAAAATAAATAAAAACGCACTATGTTCTACCGTGGGGCACCCAGACGAAGAAGGGATGTGTACTTACAAATGAAAAAATTGATTGTGACAGGTTGGTCGTGTTTACCGCGCCCGCTGTGCACTCAGAAGTGCCCCATTCAATAACACATTGTGTACATTGTCACGCCTAATAATTTTTGTTTGTTTTTTTTTTTCACACCTGGCGCTGCCGAGCTGCAAAATACAAAAAAAAAAAAGAAAGAAAAGTGGAAGGGGATGTTTAAACAGAATTTCTGCGCAAGTCAGAAGCAAGTACACAATAAGCGCTGCCCATGCAGCGTGCTGAGGGAAGCTGCACTTGATAGAAGTGGCACTCATGTACTGTACTGGTGCTGCGAACACTGCAGTTGTGAAAGCTTTACTTGGACGGACAGCTACGCAACAAGTGTTTCCATTTCGCCGGCAGAGGTGGTCACTCTAGGGAGGCTGGCTTCGCCGCCCACGCGAGAGGGGGGGGGGGGGGGGGACTAGCCCATGATGTAAACGCGAGAGGTTCGAGCGCGGGAAATTCGAAAGCAAGGCGCGCTCGCGTGAGCCTGCCGTCAGATGGCGACACCAACCCACGAGCATTGCATTTTCAAGTGCACCCTTGGTTTCCCACCCACCTCCGCACAGGACGAGGCGTGTCGAATGTGTAACCAAGGCGCACGACAGTGGTTCTGCTCAGGCAAGCCTACCTATAACAAAAATTGTTCTCCATGTGTGTACCTTCATTTTCTCGTGAAAATGTGAAAGAGGAGTGAATGGGGCTTTTTGAGGCGCGTGTTGATCTTCGTTTCTATTATGATTATTATTTTTCACCCTTTCATTGAGTCCATTTCCTGCTTTTTGTGCCACATATTTAGCACTTAGAGGTTGGGGGGGGGGGGGGGGGATTGCTGATGTGTAAGATGGAAAAGAAGAGGAAAGTGAGCCCCGAAACTGTCTGCATCAGGATGCGACACCTCAGCGGTAGCTCACAAGGGATGGGGGGTGAGGGGGGATTAAAAGGGTGGGAATAAAAGTGTAGAGAAAGAGACATGAGGGAAGCCAGAGTGAGACGACATATCGAGGGAATAGGAGTAAAAATGAAACAAAACATTCGAACGCAAACACCCCGTACATCCAACCGCCATTGAGCGCACCTAGTAGTTTGGCAAGTATGTATGAGTGATTCTTAAGAGGGAAAGGAAGATAAAATTGAGTCCCGTTACTGTCTGCGATTGAGCAAGTAGGCGCGCTCAGTGGCAGTTGGATGTACGGGGTGTTTGTGTTAGAATGTTTTGTTGCGTTTTACTCCTTGTCGTTGCGCGGACGTGTATGCATATACCAACACTGCCGGTGGTCTCTCGTCGTCTTCGCCCATCTACGTAATGGTCGCAAATAAGCGACAACGCAAGGAGCAAGTTTTTTTGGCGTGGCAGTGCGCATTTGCCCTCGGTGATGCGAGGCGCTCTAGTGCGATGCGCGCTGTTGGCGTGAATGGTGGCGTCTCGCACTCCGTCGCGCCGCTTCGGGAAGCGACGAGCTACAGCGTCGATTGATGTGTTGCCTGGAAGGCGAAAGAAATGCGCAGCAGGCTGTATTGTACAGCGGTAGTGGTTTCGTTTCGGTGTACCTCTTTGCAGCCGCGAACTGCACGGTTGCCCGAAAATGAGCGCCAGCCAGCATCCTGGCGTACGCTTCCGCGCTCGCACGCGGACGGGTTCTCACGCTTCGGCCAATGGGAGGGAGAGAGATGGGTCGTGCGGCGAAGCCGCTTTTGCCGATCTCCGGCAGGAGCGCAGTTTCGCTCCGTCAGTCGAGGTGATCGGACGCACGCAGCATGGCCCGAACTAAACAAACCGCGCGCAAGAGTACTGGAGGCAAGGCTCCGCGTAAGCAGCTTGCTACCAAGGCTGCTCGCAAGAGTGCCCCTGCCACAGGCGGGGTGAAGAAACCTCACCGTTACAGGCCTGGAACCGTGGCCCTGCGTGAAATTCGCCGATACCAGAAGTCGACCGAACTGCTGATCCGCAAGCTTCCCTTTCAGCGCCTGGTGCGGGAAATCGCTCAGGACTTCAAGACGGACCTCCGTTTCCAGAGTTCTGCCGTGATGGCCCTACAGGAAGCTAGCGAGGCCTACCTCGTTGGTCTTTTCGAAGACACCAACCTGTGCGCCATCCACGCTAAGCGCGTCACCATCATGCCAAAGGACATCCAGCTGGCTCGGCGCATTCGCGGTGAGCGCGCCTAAGTTGGGCTGCTCCCTGCGCTTCGGTCGACAGGCAAGCAACAACAAACGGTCCTTCTCAGGACCACCAACGTGTCTGCTTTGGCTACGAGACCACTCCAGGCCACGTACTCCGGCCGCACCCTCTTTTGCTGTCATGTTTTGTACGTACGTGGCTGCCGTTGTCTAGCGCGCGGAAGAACGGAACGTCGGCGCGTCGTTATTACGAAGAAATGGCTCAGCTTTGACAAATTCAAGGTAAAAGTGTGTATCATTATGAGTAGACAGAGAAAAGGTAGGCTAGCTTCAGTCGGTGTGTGTGCAGCAGCCGTGCTGCGACCCTGTGGTGTGTCAATTTCATTTATGTGTTTACCTTTTTGCCCGCCGCTTGTAAGGTGTTTTTGAGGGCTTCTGTTTGCGTAACGCCATGGTGACTTGGGCTGCTGGACCCCGGCGCAACTTTTGGGTGCACTCGTAGGAGGTGATGAAGTTTTACCGAGAGACGAAATAAACAATTGTATCGGGCCAGTTGGTAAGGATCCATCTCGCTAGGAAGCGCAGCCACTATTACACAGACCTCACAACACAAGCGCTTAACTTCAACTGAACTTTCATTGCAAACGTCAGAGTTTATAAAGGGGGTGAACAGAGAAAAAGAATAGTAAAAGGTAGACAACAAAAAGCACACGTGCCAGTCCCGCACATTACTGTCTGTTATTCTCTATCACCCCATCCAAAAAACAGTTCTTTCCGCGTGAGCGCGATAGAGAGTGCACTAACACACTCGAAATCATCGCGTGTCATTTCCTTTCATTTCTTTTGAAGCTGAACAAGTTTTTGTGCCATATTCTGGACAATTTTTTTTTTTTTTTTTGCAATAAACGTTTAGTTGAAGTTAAGCGCTTGTGTTGTGTGTTCTGTGTAATAGTGGCTGCGCTGCCTAGCAAGATAGACGAAATAAATTGTGTTAGAAGCACCAAATGGAATGCGCTAACGGCGGGTTCTCTCTCTCTCTCTCTCTTTTTTTTTTTTTACCTTACGTTTGTTTTTCTATTCAAAGGTATTAAATTTACTCTGTCCCTGTGCTGACCCGTTCAGGTGTCATCGTAAGGATAGACGGTTACGTGTGGAGCTTTTTTTTTTTTTTTTTTTAATGAGAAATGACAACGCTTACATGCTCTTTTCTGTCTTTTTCGGTGCCGAGCTGCGTGATTTGGTTGTCTCTTTGCAGCATTTGGCGTCGCGCACTTGTGGCTAACTGATGTCGCGAGGAAATATATATAAAGTATAGAAAAACAAACACGCTTGAGGGTACGAACAGAGCCATCGTGACTGCGAAGCGAAACACGGCCGCGTCACCTGTTTGGGTGGTCCTTAGAAGGACCGTTTGGGGAATGCGGCGAGCGCGCGGAAGGGGTGCTCGCTTACGCCTTCTTCTCCGTCTTCTTTGGAAGAAGCACGGCTTGAATGTTGGGCAACACACCGCCCTGCGCGATGGTGACGCCGGAAAGCAGTTTGTTCAGCTCCTCGTCGTTGCGGATGGCGAGCTGCAAGTGACGGGGGATGATCCGGGTCTTCTTGTTGTCACGAGCGGCGTTGCCCGCCAGCTCGAGCACCTCGGCGGCCAGGTACTCGAGTACGGCAGCCAGGTAGACCGGAGCGCCAGCTCCGACGCGCTCGGCGTAGTTTCCCTTGCGTAGGAGGCGGTGAATACGGCCCACGGGGAACTGAAGCCCCGCGCGGCTAGAACGGGTCTTGCTCTTGCCTTTCGCCTTGCCGCCCTTGCCACGTCCGGACATGGTGTTGCTTTTCGCTTGGTACGACGCCGGTTGCCGAAAACAAGAAAGCTGCTGCCTTCTGAGATGAGAGCCGTGCTCGAATGGTTTCCGTTGCCACCATCGCGCGCCGCCGCTCGCGGGGAATGGATGAGAGTGTGAGAGAGAGAAGCCGTGCGAACCAATGGGGCGCGCGCGTTGTGCTGATCTCGTCAACACCCCTCGCTCATATTTAAGCGCGGCGAGACGGGGGGACACGCGCATTCGACTCTGGTCTCGCGTGCGTGTTGTGTGAAATCATGCCTCCCCAACCGTCTGGCAAAGCCGTCAAGAAGGCCGGCAAGGCGCAGAAGAATGTGCGCGCCACGGACAAGAAGAAGAAGAAGCGCCGCAGGAAGGAGAGCTTCTCCATCTACATCTATAAGGTGCTGAAGCAGGTGCACCCCGACACTGGTGTCTCCAGCAAGGCCATGTCCATCATGAACAGCTTCGTGAACGACATCTTCGAGCGTATCGCCGCCGAGTCGTCACGCCTTGCTCACTACAACAAGCGCTCGACCATCACGAGCCGGGAGATCCAGACCGCGGTGCGCCTGCTGCTGCCCGGAGAGCTGGCCAAGCACGCGGTGTCCGAGGGTACAAAAGCCGTCACCAAGTACACCAGCTCCAAGTAGGCGTGCGTCGTGGGCCACAGCGAGCAACGACAAATCAACGGCTCTTCTCAGAGCCACCCAAATTGTCTGCGTCGGCATAGGGGTTGTGCTGAGAGATTCGGCTCCGAATCCATCCTCTTCTCTCTGTTGAACACCGCTAGCAGGAGCGTTGGTGTGCCGCGCTCGACGTGTGTGCTCGGGGAGGTTGAACAGGTAAATTAGAGAAGACCGAGTGCGCGGAGAAAAGTGCCACAAGTACGGTAATGGAGGGAAAACAAAACCAGGAGCGTGGTAATTAAAAAAAAAAAAAAAAAAACAGGGGGAAGGTGGCCGCTTCTCTCAAAAAAAGGTAACATGAACTCGAGTGTGTTCAGCTCTTGGGAAATGATAGAATAGGAAACTCGCGTCAGCGCTTGCCCGAGCAACTCCGACATGTCGGGCCAAATATGAAGGGGTATACACGGTATGCAGTGCATGCGGAGAGAAGGAAACTGCCGAACACTTGATAATGCTATGTAAAGGGCTTCACCTTATAGTTTAGAATGATGGCGCAGAGTTTTTCAAAAGCACCGGGGTTTAGAGACGGGGGAGGGCAAAATAGACTTTAGGCGGGTAGAATTAACTAGAAGGTGGTTATCTTATTGGTGGCTAAAGTCAAGGCAAGAGTGAAAACTAAACCATTCACTGCAAAGCACCGCGGTCCTATACTTCACTATTTAAAGAGAGAAAAAAAACAAGATAAATGTAGCTGTTTGTTAGGTCAGCATTATGGCTAGGTGGTGATAGCTGCCGCCCGATGTGAAGGGTACAGCCACATTCATCAGACAGCGCAGAGTTCCTTCTCTGCCACGCCATTCATTTGTTTACGAAATTGGGGCATTTATTTCTTGAGAGCGCAGGGCAGGCCCGTTTCGAGACTGTAGGAGGAGTGAATGTAGCTTAAAGTGCGTGGCGCGGTGAAAAATGTGCGGAAGCATTGATGCAAGAAAAGATAGGGGAGAAATATATAGACGCATGTGACAATAGCTGTAGAAGCAGAAAAGCGTGGCGGCGGACTGCATGCTAATTATTGTCCGAAAGCAAAGTATCGACAGCCCGAGTGAAGGAAAAAACAAAACTGTGCGTACGCATGACAGGGGTACCACGCAGGTGATTTATATAGTGCACAAAGAAGTACGAAATCCAGTAAAGAAAGGCGGTCGACACGAGGTATGGGCATTTCCCGTTTTCGCACCGAGTGCTCCGTTTGCGCGTCGCCGAAAGAAACATAGCCAGGCCGGCCAGCAAACGACACTGCTCGGCTTGACGTTTACATAATCACACGGTGTAGCGGAACACTGTGTTCTCTTCGAAAGAACAAATGCGCCTGTGCTAGGCACAAATGAGTGGTACGTTCCATTCGGAATGTGGTGGGAAACTTACCTTAAATGAATGAGCGGACGCACCGTTTATTTCCGCTTTGTTTTAGATTACTGACTATGTTCGGCGGGTCGACAGTGCATTTGTATGAAGCTTTCAAGCGCGATCATTTTGTAATTTCGCATCGTGCGTCCCTGCCACAAGTTCGGGGAAGGAATACTTTCAATATGGGAACCCTCATGATTGTGAAAGATGAAACTGCGACTACTTAAACACACTTGCACCACAGAAATGGCACGCGCAGTTTGGTATTGGGGCACGTGAGAAGGGAATACAATAGATGGGCATTGGCGCGCATCTTTTTTTCTTATTGATATGATATGTAAGGAGATGTCGGCGCACCATTATGGCGCCGGCTACTCCTTGGCCGTTGAGTTAAACTTGAACACGTATCTTGAAGCAAAACGTACAAAGCAGTGCATGGAAAGTAGAAAACTCGGGCAGAGATATGCAAAGACACACTTACACTTATACGCACATATCAGAACACAATGGTAAGTAAATGTTCGAAAGTCAATGAATGAAGTCTCTGATATAATGTCCCTCGATAATATTCGGTCCACCAGCACAAAACAGTAGAGCACACGTCTGGTCCGTATAAAGATGCATTCGCTCGTGTGTACATAATTGTCGACACGTCATTCATTTCACAACACACACATGATGAGAGTCACGTGATACTGTACATAATAAGTACATTTGTTACAAATGAAAGTTCGTTATTTCTTAATACTTATCAGCAATCCCGCTGTCTTGTAAAGAACGTGTTGATGCTTTTAAAGCGTGCGACTGTAAAACTCGAGTAGGCCACGGACCCAGAAGTTTCTTCATGTTAAACGGTCTGCGGTCTAATGCCAACTGTTCGGACTTAAGACGGCGTCTCGTGATGTGGACAGTCTACGAGAAGGTGACATACGTCTTCATCTATCAATCCGCATTCGCATTCGGGACTTTCAGCTCTGCCGTGTCTGTGCAAAGAAAAAAAAAAAACAAATGTTTTTGTGTATGCCGTGCCTAGCCTCAATCGGTCAATTAGAGTTTCCGATATTCTATCTAATGCCAGCGTAATTTTTAATTCAATAAATGGATCGATGTGGTATAAATCGCACCTCTTTGTACTTTGGTCAAACCAAGCAGTTTTGCTCATTCTGAAAGTTGTATTCTTTATAATACTACGCAATTCACTTTTTTCGAAATATTGGTTGCCACGATGTGTAGACCTACTTTGTGTGCTCTGGACGGCTCTGGAAGGCCAACTGCAAATCTTCTTTGCACAGCTGATGCCGTCCGGATAGTCGTTGATAGATTACTTAACAGGTTGTCAGCCTCCGAAGGTATTATGTAAGCGAAAGTACGCATGCGTAAAACATGCAGCGAACGAACACTCTTCCAACGCTGTAAAGAAGAAAGAATGCATAAAGGGTGGTGCATTTTACGCTCCAATCTCGTCCTATGTAAGGCGCTTTAGAGTTAGGGCTGTTTTGCCTGTAATTGCGTGACCCTTGCAGGGTTCCTCACAGTGCAACCGTGCACTTGAAACGGGCAGGTGTTGAACCACCCCGCAAGGAGATGGGGAAACTTCGCTGCGACCGGACCGCTTGACAGTCCGTGTTTACGGGAGGAGAGGCGCGCCCGAGAGGAGGTGCGCTCTCACTCTCTGCCGTCCCCGTGAATGCTGAAATGAGCGCGGTCGCGTTGCGTGGCTTCGGTGAAACTGCCGTATCGCGATATGTAGTGGAGCTGCCACAGTAAAATTTGAGACACGCGTAGCCAGCCAAAGGTGCTGTTACTTTGCCGAATTTCACGTGCCGGCGTCCACAACAACGCGAGCACGCTTTGTTTAGAAATTTCCGGCCATGAGGCCGTGCCCGGACCGCGTGTGTTAGTCCCTTGGTTTGGCGACAAGGATGGCGTCAAAGTGACGCCGTGAAACGGGTTTCGTGCGTGCAAATGAGGCATTGATGTGATTAGAGAGAAAGCGAGAACATAGAAAAGAAAAAAAAAAAAAGAGGGGGGGGGGCACACGCCGGGGACGAGTAGTCGCAAAGTGTTAAGTGTGCAGTTTATTTACGTGCGGCACACAGGTGAGCTGTTGCAGCTGTGAGTTTTGACAAATATTGCGTGTGTCATGTTCAGTGGACACGATGAAACGTTTTTTAGCGAACGCGTTGTATCCGCTGGGCTTGTACGTACGCGTACATGAATTGTCGCTTACTCGGTTTGATGTCTCCTTGCCGCTGGGGCAGCTGATACGACTGATACGCCATTTTGCAGCAGTGAAGGGTGCGTGAATGAATGGGCAAGAAACTTAGCAACAGTAACGAGAAAAGAATTAAAAACAAACAAACAAACGAAAGCATGTTTGCCGTGTATATTCAATCTTGTAGTGCAGAAAAATAGTCAGTGCAGCAACCTGCGCGGCCAACGCGCTCCTCGCGAAGAAAAGAGGGAGAGAGAGACGAGCTGGCCGCCGACCAACCGGCGTGCGCCGTTCGCCTTCCTCCTCAGTCTCGCGGGCCGGCGCCGACACCGCGACTCGATCGTGTCGAGCATTCGCTTGATTCGAGGAGTTTCGCTGATTCGCGGAGATTCGCGGAGGTTGGCTTGCTGCCCGGTCGTTCGCGCGCCGCGCGCGCTCCCCAGGAGTACGGCACCCGTGCTCGGCCGTCCAGCCGCTGTGGCGGCACGCGCGTGACGGACTCGTGCGCTCTCCAACTACTTGGACTGCCTGCCCTTGGGCTACCTGCCTGTGCCCCCCCTGCTTGCCACCGCCGTTCCGTGAGTTTTCTCTCTTTTACCGTGTGTTTATGCGGTTGATCGGCGTGTGTATGTGGCGCGGGGACACGGTGCTTCGCGTGTACCTTAGGCGCGGGTTCCTAGCTTAGTGCGCTTAACGTAACAGCACTTCGTTTTTCTCCCTGACAGCCCCCTTTTATTTTTAGCTGTTATTTTATTATCATCGCTGTCAGGGAACAGCTACTTCGCGTAGCTGAGTGTCAGTGTGTATCGCGTGTGTGTGACTTATCGCGAACACTCGCACCTTTCCCGCAGTGTGTATAGCGTGTGTGTGACTTATCGCGAACACTCGCGCCTTTCCCGAAGTACGCGCGGTTGACTCTGAAGTGCCATATCCTTTTTTTTTTTGTTTGATTGTTTCTTTTTCACTTTTATTTTGTGACCCCGTGGCGCTTCCCTTCGCTCCCGCTCTACTCCGGCGTTTTTTTTTTTTTTTTTTTTTTTTTTTTTTTTTTACCGGAACCTTGCGCTGACATTCCTCGTGCTTGTGTGTGTGTGAGTGAATGTGCCTGTGAGAGGTCTTCGCCTGTCCGAGCCTTCTCTGCACTCCACAACCGACCATGGACGACGTCGCGTACCGGCCTTCCAGGGAAACCATGGCCAACGCAGTTGCTACAGCGCCGCTACCAGCGACTAAACCTACATCAGCACAGTGCGCCCCGGCCGCTGACCCGGACTTCGCGGCGCCCACTACGCGCCCCCCCCGTCCGGGTCATCGCCGATCGAACAGCCTCACGACCTGTCGTGCCGAGGCGCACTCCCTGCTGCTTGGTGGCGCCGCGACCGACAGCATTCAACGCCAAGTTGATAAGTGGCTGCAAGCCAATCCACCCAAGCCTTGGGACCGCCCACTGCCGACCTTCCCGCGAGGCAGCAGCGCCTCGGACGCTGCTGCAGTCTCCTCGCTGCCTCCAACGGACGACCCTGCCGCGCCTGAACGTGCCAGCACCATGGAGGTGCACAGCGTTGTCGCGCTGCCCCCGACCGATGACGAAGAGGAGGGGATGGACTCCTCGGCCACCAGGAAGCGCGGCCGGGAGCAGTTCAGCAGTGATGACGAGGAGGACGGCCCGCGGAAACAGCCGGTCACCTCTCCGGTCACACTCGAGCCTTCCGAGAGGAGTGACATCCCCGAGCAGAAGGGGACAGTCCCGGCGGGCCACAGTGATGGTGCCACAGCAGTTGATACGCCGGCGGCCCTTCCTGACGCTCTCTCCAGTGACGAGGAGCACATGGACGAGGTGCCCGATGCCTCGGCGGAATCCAGCAGGCAGGAAGACCGCAGGCAGCCCACCCCTGGGACTGCGGCGGCCTTTCTGAAAAGTACCACAGCGGGAGACACACCGGCCCCTCGCAAGAAGAAGAAGAAGGGCAAGAAGTCAGCCCGCAAGCAGCACACACCTGCTGCACCCGCGGGCACTTCTGCTGCCATCTCTTCTTCCGGGGGACTACGTGCTGCACCCGCTGGCCCTGTCACCACAGCGAGACCACTGGCAGAGACTCCTGCAACCACCAGCGTCCCGGCGAGCCAGCCAGAGGACGAGGTGGCCTTCCAGGTGGTCAAGTCCAAAGCTGCACTACGACGTGACAGAAGGCTGACCGCTGCTGTTCTGCCGGTGAACCCCGCGGTGGTGGGAACGGTGCTGTACCGGCCCGCCGCAGCTGGAGGCACCTTCAGCGGGATCCCGCGCCTCACTCTCGCCCGGGCACTCTTCCCGCGGCCTGGCGTTGCCGCGATTCGTGTCAATCACAGGCGCAACATCGTGGCGGCGGACGCTGCAACGCAAGAGTGCCTGGAACAGCTCCTGACCATCAAGGAGCTGCACGGGATCCCAGTGAGCGCGCGGAAGCCTGCCGACCGACACACAAGCACCGGCTTCCTGCACGGCGTTGACGGTGAGCCTACAGATGAGAGCCTGCTGCCCGGACTCAAGTCCTCTGTACCAATACTTGCTGCCACCAGAGAGGGCCGTACCATCACGGTACGCTTTGCCAGCCCTGTGCCCCCTGAGCACGTCACCCTCTTCCTGGTGCGCTTCCCGGTGCGGCCAGCCAGGCCCCGTCCCACGCAATGCCTACAGTGCGGCCGGTTCGGCCATGTGAAGGAAAGCTGCAGCTGGCCCGGAGCCTGTATTCGCTGTGGCCGGGCCCACCCCGAGTTGCAGGACTGCCCGCAGGCACGGCCACGGTGTGTGAACTGTGGTGGCCCACACCCTGCCAACACACCGGACTGCCCACGGTGGCAAGAGCAACGGCGAGTTGCCACCATCATGGCATCCTCCACCACCTTACTATCCAGGCGTGCTGTGGCAGCAGCGGTGCGGGAGGAGGACAAGGAGGCCCGCACTTTTGCGAGCGTTCTGAAGGGGCGCACTCCACCCGCCCCCCCACCTACCAGCTCTCCTGCCGCATCAGGCAATCGCCATCGTCAGCCGCCACAAGGACTGCAGCCCCTCCGTGCCACTGCCCCAGCAACTCTGCCTGCTACCTCTGCCGCCCCAACAGTCACGACTGTTGCCCCAGGGATGCCGCCTGCTGCCGAGGGTACCTCAGCGCCCCCGCCTGCCACTGCCGCTCCCACAGCCATAGCTGCTCCCCACACAGCACTCCCTGCTGTGGCCGTGGCCCTACCTGCTGTAGATCCCGTGACCCAGATTGTATCAACCCTGCTGCTAACCTTGCAGGCCTTGGGAAATGCCCTCCCAGAAGGTCACCCCGCCCGTGCCATCTGCCTGCAGGCAGGGGCCTTGCAACAACAAACGCCCCACCATGGCTGATTCTTCCCTTGGGTCGAGTCGATGTTGCCGCCCGAGCATTCTCCAGTGGAATGCCAACTGGCTAGGGCGGCGGAGTGCTGACCTGGCGGAGCACCTCCTGTGCAGCAACTACGACGTCCTCGCATTCCAGGAGGTGTACGCCCGGGCAGAGGATCTGCGACTGCCTGGCTACATGGGCTACAGCAGCCGCACTGGCTGCACTCTGACGACCTGCAGTGCTGCCCCCTGCCTGGACGACAGCCACCAGCAGGGACCTGCTCGCTGCGCCGTGTACGTGAAGCGGGAGCTTCTCCAAGCAGAGGTGCCTGTGGCTGATCTGGTCGGTGGTCCCTTCGAGTGTTGTGCTGTCCGCATACGCCTCGAGGAGAGGGACACCACTGTGGCCAGTGTGTATATCCGGCCGCAGCAGCCCTGGGACCCCAGATGCCTCCGACAACTCGTGCATCGGTTGGGGAAGGAGTTCCTGCTCTGCGGCGATGTCAATGCACATCACCCGGACTGGGGCAGCCGGAGGATGGACCCGCGAGGCAGGGAGGTGCGGGACATGCTACAGCAGCTGGGCCTCACCATCCTCAACACCGGGTCCGACACCTTCCTTCGTCGTGGGCGCCGGGCCTCCAGCACTGCCATCGATCTCAGCGTGGCCACGGAAGGGTGCCGGTACGCCTGGTCACCATTCCCGGACACATGGGGCTCGGACCACCTGCCCATCCTGCTCACCCCCTTCCGAGGCAGGGCCCCCCGGGACCGGCAGTACAGCGTGGTGGACTGGCAAGTCTACCGGCAGCTATTCAGGCAGGACACGAGTGACAGGGACCTCCTACAACTGGTGGCCGACAACGCAAAGGCGGCAACCGTCATCACCAGGGTCCAGCAGGGGCAGCCTGTGCCAGACATCCCACACCTGGCCTTGAGAGCGGCGCGGCGGCGAGCAGAGCGGCAGGCTCTGAAAAGAGGCGAACCGGCGCTCTGGACAGCGTTCCGGAGGGTCGACGCCGTCTGCAGACGCCATGCACGCAGACGCAGGAACCAGGGCTGGATCGGCGTCTGCGTCTCCATCAACGACGCACGAGATGGGACACGAGCCTGGCGCCTGCTGAAGAGCCTGCTGACGGTGCCCCGGGCCTTCAATCAGGTGCTGTCACTGGCTGTGCACTTTTCCATCCAGGCTGCAGA
The DNA here is from genome assembly GCF_043290135.1 of Rhipicephalus microplus. Taxonomy (NCBI): domain Eukaryota; kingdom Metazoa; phylum Arthropoda; class Arachnida; order Ixodida; family Ixodidae; genus Rhipicephalus; species Rhipicephalus microplus. The sequence continues at coordinate 54,215 of NW_027464917.1, forward strand.
CTTGGCCGAACAGCTCGCTGACCAGTTCGCTGCCAGGGATGTCGCCCAACTGCCTGCTGCACCTCCACCTGCTGCCCTACCATGCCCTGCCTCTTGCCACCATCCTGGATGGGTGGCTGCTCAGGTACATGAGCTTTGCAGCGAGCCCATTGCAATGCACGAGCTGGTGGCTGCCCTCGAGGGATCCAGGAGGCGGAGTGCTCCAGGTGCAGATGGCATCACGTTCCAAATGCTCCGAAACCTGGATGGGACTGGTCGACAACGCCTCCTGGAGCTTTACAACGACATCTGGAGCGCTGGGACCCTGCCGGAATCCTGGCGAACTGCAGTGGTGGCGCCAATCCTGAAACCCGGGAAGAAAGCCACGGCCCTCTCCTCATACAGGCCAGTTTCTCTGACCTCTGCACCATGCAAGGTGATGGAGAGGGTGGCCCTAGAGAGACTGGAGTGGATCGCCGACCAGCTGGGCTTCTTCCCGGAGCAGCAGACGGGTTTCAGGCGGCACCGGTGCACAGCAGACTCCATCTCAGACGTCGTTGCCACCCTCGAGGACGCAAGGAACAGCGGGGACGTGGCCATGCTGCTGCTGCTGGATGTAGAGAACGCATTCGACGGGCTCCCACATGTGGTCATCGAGGCGGCCCTCGACCGACTTGGCATCAGCGGATGCCTCCGAGGCTTTGTGACTGCCTTCCTGTCCGGGAGGACCTTCCGCGTCAGAGTCGGAAAGGAGACCAGCCAACCCAGGGACATCACTGCAGGTGTACCACAGGGCTCTGTGCTGAGCCCCTTCCTGTTCAACTTGGCGCTGGCGGGACTTCCAGCTTCCCTCCCGACAGACACCAGGTTCCCAGCCCGCTGTTCGGTGTACGCCGACGACGTGGCACTCTGGGCTCGGGGACCACGGCAGTCCATCCCTGCCATCCGGAGGTCACTGCAGGCGGCCCTGGATGCGGTGATCACCTACCTCGGAGGCATCGGGCTCAAGGTCTCTGCCACCAAGACCGAGGCCCTGCTGATACATCCACTGGCTGCGGGACGAACCTACGTGAGACGGCTGAAGGTCGGCAACCGCAACCTACCCTGGAGGCTGACGGTGAAGTACCTGGGGCTCACCGTGGACCACCGGCTCACGTGGATCCCTGCTGCCAAGGCTGCTGCCACAAGGGTGAAACGAGTCCAGGGGGCCATCACCAAGCTGCAGCAGCGAGGTCGCGGCTGCTCGGCCAAGTGGGCTCTGCGGCTCAACCAGGCTGCGGCGTCCTCAGTGCTACTGTACGGCCTCCCACTGGTGACCCTGTCGCCGGCCAGGAGGGACCTGCTGGAGGGACTACACCGGAAAGCACTTCGAACCATCCTGGGGCTGCCCAAGTGCTCCCCCGTGGCAGCAACTCTTGCCGAGGCAGGTGAGTGGCCCCTGTCACTCCGCATGCTTCAACGCGCGCTGGGGCACATAGACCGCCTGCACCGGGCCGCCGACGGCAGGGCCCTCCTGGAGCGTCTCCGCAACCAGCCCCAGTCACGGATGGGAGGACTATGCCAGCTGTATCACGAGATGGTCCCGGATCCGCCAGTCCCGGTAGCCTCACCACCGCCACACCACCGGCCGCCAGAGGTCCACCTCTTCTTGGACGGCGCAACCAAACATCGAACACCTGCGGCCGCATTGCAGCAGGCTGCCACCTGCAAGCTCCAGGAACAGCTGGCGGGGCGGCTGCAGGTTTTCACAGATGGATCCGTCCTGGCGGACGGGACTGCGGCAGCAGCGTGTGTCATCCCTTCCAGGGCCAGCAGCAGGCAATGCCAGCTTCCCTTCCCAGCGAGCTCCACGGCTGCGGAGCTGGCGGGACTCCACCTGGCAGCGGACCTCCTGGCTGAAGACCCCCCTGCTGAGCCGGTTGCAGTAGTGTGCGACAGCAGAGCAGCCCTGCAGACCCTGTCCAACCATCGCCGGGGCGGGCTCAATGGCAGCCTCCTGGCTTCTAAGTTCCGGGCGCTCACGACGTCAGGGACGTCCGTCTCCTTCCACTGGCTGCCCTCCCACGTGGGCATAGCTGGCAATGAGGAGGCGGACACACTGGCTAAGGCAGCCCATCAGCCTGGCACCCCCATCACCCGGGCCGTGGCGGCCAGGGACTTTACGCAGGCTCGTCTTAAGAAGCTTCTCATCACAGTCCACCCAGACCAGCGGGTGGCCAGCGGACGGGGTCCGAAGCTTCTACCAGAGAAGGGCCTAACCAGGAGGGAAAGAGCCACCCTGCTGCGACTACGGACCGGCTGCGTGTGGACCGCGGCCCGCCGCCACGCCAAGGGCCGCTGCACCTCCCCGGCCTGCGACCGCTGCGGCGATCCCGAGACCCTCGAACATCTCCTCTGTGCCTGTCCTGGCTTGGCACAGGAACGTTCGAGGCTCACCACAGCCTACAGGAGACAGGGCCTTCCTGCCTCCACACTGGAACACTTCATCTTCCCGTCTCGTCCTCATCTGCCAGCGCTGCGGAGCCTGGTGGTGTTCCTCGACGAGACGGGAATCGCGGCCTACCGCTGAGACCGGGACCCCTGCCACCCCCGCCCTTGCTGCCGGCCTGCCATCTGTGCTGATGTTCGCCTGGCCACTACACCTCTAACACCTACACTCCTATCCACTTTTCTCCCACTCCCCCCCCCCCCTAAGACGCTGCGCCGTGCTCCCTAATGGGCTGCAGAAATTAGGCGTCTCATTCTTCCACGAACCACCAACACACACACATTCGCTTTCCGGGCGCGTTTCGAAGCAGAAGCAGAAACTTCGGAAGCCGTCATGTCTGGCCGTGGCAAAGGTGGCAAAGGGCTGGGGAAGGGTGGCGCCAAGCGTCATCGAAAGGTGTTGCGTGACAACATCCAGGGCATAACCAAGCCGGCCATCCGTCGTCTGGCGCGCCGTGGCGGTGTCAAGCGCATCTCTGGCCTCATCTACGAGGAAACTCGCGGCGTTCTCAAGGTGTTCCTCGAGAACGTGATCCGCGATGCCGTCACTTACACCGAGCACGCCAAAAGGAAGACCGTGACAGCCATGGACGTCGTGTACGCCCTCAAGCGTCAGGGCCGCACCCTGTACGGATTCGGAGGCTAAGAAGCCAGCGGCGTCGCCTGCAGCCAGCCAACGAGAACACAACAGCCCTCTTCAGGGCTACCCACTTGATGCTTCGGCAGTGTGATCCCAGCGGTTCGCCATACCCGTCCGTCCCTCTTTGCAATATCATTGCGTCATCGCTCAGGTGAGCAGCACCTCGTGTAGTAGTAGCTTGATCGCGCTGGGTACTTGTCACGTTCACCGCATTTCGTTCGCGTCGTCGTCTTTCTCCTGGGTCTGCATGCACGAATCAATCGCCGCATCTGCGAGTTCTTCCTCTCCTTCCTGCAAGCCAAGCTGCTAAAACGGGCCCGTCAAGCGAACGTCGCCTAGTTACCTTATCGCGCGAAGGAAGAAGCCGAGCGCAGCGTTCTACCCTGGTCACTGCATTCTTGGAGACACGACTATGCTCAGGAAGCACGAACTCGCTTTTTTCTTTGGAATGCCCACTACACGATCGCGTCACGTTGTGTCAAAATAAATAAAAACGCACTATGTTCTACCGTGGGGCACCCAGACGAAGAAGGGATGTGTACTTACAAATGAAAAAATTGATTGTGACAGGTTGGTCGTGTTTACCGCGCCCGCTGTGCACTCAGAAGTGCCCCATTCAATAACACATTGTGTACATTGTCACGCCTAATAATTTTTGTTTGTTTTTTTTTTTTCACACCTGGCGCTGCCGAGCTGCAAAATACAAAAAAAAAAAGAAAGAAAAGTGGAAGGGGATGTTTAAACAGAATTTCTGCGCAAGTCAGAAGCAAGTACACAATAAGCGCTGCCCATGCAGCGTGCTGAGGGAAGCTGCACTTGATAGAAGTGGCACTCATGTACTGTACTGGTGCTGCGAACACTGCAGTTGTGAAAGCTTTACTTGGACGGACAGCTACGCAACAAGTGTTTCCATTTCGCCGGCAGAGGTGGTCACTCTAGGGAGGCTGGCTTCGCCGCCCACGCGAGAGGGGGGGGGGGGGGGGGGACTAGCCCATGATGTAAACGCGAGAGGTTCGAGCGCGGGAAATTCGAAAGCAAGGCGCGCTCGCGTGAGCCTGCCGTCAGATGGCGACACCAACCCACGAGCATTGCATTTTCAAGTGCACCCTTGGTTTCCCACCCACCTCCGCACAGGACGAGGCGTGTCGAATGTGTAACCAAGGCGCACGACAGTGGTTCTGCTCAGGCAAGCCTACCTATAACAAAAATTGTTCTCCATGTGTGTACCTTCATTTTCTCGTGAAAATGTGAAAGAGGAGTGAATGGGGCTTTTTGAGGCGCGTGTTGATCTTCGTTTCTATTATGATTATTATTTTTCACCCTTTCATTGAGTCCATTTCCTGCTTTTTGTGCCACATATTTAGCACTTAGAGGTTGGGGGGGGGGGGGGGGGATTGCTGATGTGTAAGATGGAAAAGAAGAGGAAAGTGAGCCCCGAAACTGTCTGCATCAGGATGCGACACCTCAGCGGTAGCTCACAAGGGATGGGGGGTGAGGGGGGATTAAAAGGGTGGGAATAAAAGTGTAGAGAAAGAGACATGAGGGAAGCCAGAGTGAGACGACATATCGAGGGAATAGGAGTAAAAATGAAACAAAACATTCGAACGCAAACACCCCGTACATCCAACCGCCATTGAGCGCACCTAGTAGTTTGGCAAGTATGTATGAGTGATTCTTAAGAGGGAAAGGAAGATAAAATTGAGTCCCGTTACTGTCTGCGATTGAGCAAGTAGGCGCGCTCAGTGGCAGTTGGATGTACGGGGTGTTTGTGTTAGAATGTTTTGTTGCGTTTTACTCCTTGTCGTTGCGCGGACGTGTATGCATATACCAACACTGCCGGTGGTCTCTCGTCGTCTTCGCCCATCTACGTAATGGTCGCAAATAAGCGACAACGCAAGGAGCAAGTTTTTTTGGCGTGGCAGTGCGCATTTGCCCTCGGTGATGCGAGGCGCTCTAGTGCGATGCGCGCTGTTGGCGTGAATGGTGGCGTCTCGCACTCCGTCGCGCCGCTTCGGGAAGCGACGAGCTACAGCGTCGATTGATGTGTTGCCTGGAAGGCGAAAGAAATGCGCAGCAGGCTGTATTGTACAGCGGTAGTGGTTTCGTTTCGGTGTACCTCTTTGCAGCCGCGAACTGCACGGTTGCCCGAAAATGAGCGCCAGCCAGCATCCTGGCGTACGCTTCCGCGCTCGCACGCGGACGGGTTCTCACGCTTCGGCCAATGGGAGGGAGAGAGATGGGTCGTGCGGCGAAGCCGCTTTTGCCGATCTCCGGCAGGAGCGCAGTTTCGCTCCGTCAGTCGAGGTGATCGGACGCACGCAGCATGGCCCGAACTAAACAAACCGCGCGCAAGAGTACTGGAGGCAAGGCTCCGCGTAAGCAGCTTGCTACCAAGGCTGCTCGCAAGAGTGCCCCTGCCACAGGCGGGGTGAAGAAACCTCACCGTTACAGGCCTGGAACCGTGGCCCTGCGTGAAATTCGCCGATACCAGAAGTCGACCGAACTGCTGATCCGCAAGCTTCCCTTTCAGCGCCTGGTGCGGGAAATCGCTCAGGACTTCAAGACGGACCTCCGTTTCCAGAGTTCTGCCGTGATGGCCCTACAGGAAGCTAGCGAGGCCTACCTCGTTGGTCTTTTCGAAGACACCAACCTGTGCGCCATCCACGCTAAGCGCGTCACCATCATGCCAAAGGACATCCAGCTGGCTCGGCGCATTCGCGGTGAGCGCGCCTAAGTTGGGCTGCTCCCTGCGCTTCGGTCGACAGGCAAGCAACAACAAACGGTCCTTCTCAGGACCACCAACGTGTCTGCTTTGGCTACGAGACCACTCCAGGCCACGTACTCCGGCCGCACCCTCTTTTGCTGTCATGTTTTGTACGTACGTGGCTGCCGTTGTCTAGCGCGCGGAAGAACGGAACGTCGGCGCGTCGTTATTACGAAGAAATGGCTCAGCTTTGACAAATTCAAGGTAAAAGTGTGTATCATTATGAGTAGACAGAGAAAAGGTAGGCTAGCTTCAGTCGGTGTGTGTGCAGCAGCCGTGCTGCGACCCTGTGGTGTGTCAATTTCATTTATGTGTTTACCTTTTTGCCCGCCGCTTGTAAGGTGTTTTTGAGGGCTTCTGTTTGCGTAACGCCATGGTGACTTGGGCTGCTGGACCCCGGCGCAACTTTTGGGTGCACTCGTAGGAGGTGATGAAGTTTTACCGAGAGACGAAATAAACAATTGTATCGGGCCAGTTGGTAAGGATCCATCTCGCTAGGAAGCGCAGCCACTATTACACAGACCTCACAACACAAGCGCTTAACTTCAACTGAACTTTCATTGCAAACGTCAGAGTTTATAAAGGGGGTGAACAGAGAAAAAGAATAGTAAAAGGTAGACAACAAAAAGCACACGTGCCAGTCCCGCACATTACTGTCTGTTATTCTCTATCACCCCATCCAAAAAACAGTTCTTTCCGCGTGAGCGCGATAGAGAGTGCACTAACACACTCGAAATCATCGCGTGTCATTTCCTTTCATTTCTTTTGAAGCTGAACAAGTTTTTGTGCCATATTCTGGACAATTTTTTTTTTTTTGCAATAAACGTTTAGTTGAAGTTAAGCGCTTGTGTTGTGTGTTCTGTGTAATAGTGGCTGCGCTGCCTAGCAAGATAGACGAAATAAATTGTGTTAGAAGCACCAAATGGAATGCGCTAACGGCGGGTTCTCTCTCTCTCTCTCTCTTTTTTTTTTTTACCTTACGTTTGTTTTTCTATTCAAAGGTATTAAATTTACTCTGTCCCTGTGCTGACCCGTTCAGGTGTCATCGTAAGGATAGACGGTTACGTGTGGAGCTTTTTTTTTTTTTTTTTTAATGAGAAATGACAACGCTTACATGCTCTTTTCTGTCTTTTTCGGTGCCGAGCTGCGTGATTTGGTTGTCTCTTTGCAGCATTTGGCGTCGCGCACTTGTGGCTAACTGATGTCGCGAGGAAATATATATAAAGTATAGAAAAACAAACACGCTTGAGGGTACGAACAGAGCCATCGTGACTGCGAAGCGAAACACGGCCGCGTCACCTGTTTGGGTGGTCCTTAGAAGGACCGTTTGGGGAATGCGGCGAGCGCGCGGAAGGGGTGCTCGCTTACGCCTTCTTCTCCGTCTTCTTTGGAAGAAGCACGGCTTGAATGTTGGGCAACACACCGCCCTGCGCGATGGTGACGCCGGAAAGCAGTTTGTTCAGCTCCTCGTCGTTGCGGATGGCGAGCTGCAAGTGACGGGGGATGATCCGGGTCTTCTTGTTGTCACGAGCGGCGTTGCCCGCCAGCTCGAGCACCTCGGCGGCCAGGTACTCGAGTACGGCAGCCAGGTAGACCGGAGCGCCAGCTCCGACGCGCTCGGCGTAGTTTCCCTTGCGTAGGAGGCGGTGAATACGGCCCACGGGGAACTGAAGCCCCGCGCGGCTAGAACGGGTCTTGCTCTTGCCTTTCGCCTTGCCGCCCTTGCCACGTCCGGACATGGTGTTGCTTTTCGCTTGGTACGACGCCGGTTGCCGAAAACAAGAAAGCTGCTGCCTTCTGAGATGAGAGCCGTGCTCGAATGGTTTCCGTTGCCACCATCGCGCGCCGCCGCTCGCGGGGAACGGATGAGAGTGTGAGAGAGAGAAGCCGTGCGAACCAATGGGGCGCGCGCGTTGTGCTGATCTCGTCAACACCCCTCGCTCATATTTAAGCGCGGCGAGACGGGGGGACACGCGCATTCGACTCTGGTCTCGCGTGCGTGTTGTGTGAAATCATGCCTCCCCAACCGTCTGGCAAAGCCGTCAAGAAGGCCGGCAAGGCGCAGAAGAATGTGCGCGCCACGGACAAGAAGAAGAAGAAGCGCCGCAGGAAGGAGAGCTTCTCCATCTACATCTATAAGGTGCTGAAGCAGGTGCACCCCGACACTGGTGTCTCCAGCAAGGCCATGTCCATCATGAACAGCTTCGTGAACGACATCTTCGAGCGTATCGCCGCCGAGTCGTCACGCCTTGCTCACTACAACAAGCGCTCGACCATCACGAGCCGGGAGATCCAGACCGCGGTGCGCCTGCTGCTGCCCGGAGAGCTGGCCAAGCACGCGGTGTCCGAGGGTACAAAAGCCGTCACCAAGTACACCAGCTCCAAGTAGGCGTGCGTCGTGGGCCACAGCGAGCAACGACAAATCAACGGCTCTTCTCAGAGCCACCCAAATTGTCTGCGTCGGCATAGGGGTTGTGCTGAGAGATTCGGCTCCGAATCCATCCTCTTCTCTCTGTTGAACACCGCTAGCAGGAGCGTTGGTGTGCCGCGCTCGACGTGTGTGCTCGGGGAGGTTGAACAGGTAAATTAGAGAAGACCGAGTGCGCGGAGAAAAGTGCCACAAGTACGGTAATGGAGGGAAAACAAAACCAGGAGCGTGGTAATTAAAAAAAAAAAAAAAAAACAGGGGGAAGGTGGCCGCTTCTCTCAAAAAAAGGTAACATGAACTCGAGTGTGTTCAGCTCTTGGGAAATGATAGAATAGGAAACTCGCGTCAGCGCTTGCCCGAGCAACTCCGACATGTCGGGCCAAATATGAAGGGGTATACACGGTATGCAGTGCATGCGGAGAGAAGGAAACTGCCGAACACTTGATAATGCTATGTAAAGGGCTTCACCTTATAGTTTAGAATGATGGCGCAGAGTTTTTCAAAAGCACCGGGGTTTAGAGACGGGGGAGGGCAAAATAGACTTTAGGCGGGTAGAATTAACTAGAAGGTGGTTATCTTATTGGTGGCTAAAGTCAAGGCAAGAGTGAAAACTAAACCATTCACTGCAAAGCACCGCGGTCCTATACTTCACTATTTAAAGAGAGAAAAAAAACAAGATAAATGTAGCTGTTTGTTAGGTCAGCATTATGGCTAGGTGGTGATAGCTGCCGCCCGATGTGAAGGGTACAGCCACATTCATCAGACAGCGCAGAGTTCCTTCTCTGCCACGCCATTCATTTGTTTACGAAATTGGGGCATTTATTTCTTGAGAGCGCAGGGCAGGCCCGTTTCGAGACTGTAGGAGGAGTGAATGTAGCTTAAAGTGCGTGGCGCGGTGAAAAATGTGCGGAAGCATTGATGCAAGAAAAGATAGGGGAGAAATATATAGACGCATGTGACAATAGCTGTAGAAGCAGAAAAGCGTGGCGGCGGACTGCATGCTAATTATTGTCCGAAAGCAAAGTATCGACAGCCCGAGTGAAGGAAAAAACAAAACTGTGCGTACGCATGACAGGGGTACCACGCAGGTGATTTATATAGTGCACAAAGAAGTACGAAATCCAGTAAAGAAAGGCGGTCGACACGAGGTATGGGCATTTCCCGTTTTCGCACCGAGTGCTCCGTTTGCGCGTCGCCGAAAGAAACATAGCCAGGCCGGCCAGCAAACGACACTGCTCGGCTTGACGTTTACATAATCACACGGTGTAGCGGAACACTGTGTTCTCTTCGAAAGAACAAATGCGCCTGTGCTAGGCACAAATGAGTGGTACGTTCCATTCGGAATGTGGTGGGAAACTTACCTTAAATGAATGAGCGGACGCACCGTTTATTTCCGCTTTGTTTTAGATTACTGACTATGTTCGGCGGGTCGACAGTGCATTTGTATGAAGCTTTCAAGCGCGATCATTTTGTAATTTCGCATCGTGCGTCCCTGCCACAAGTTCGGGGAAGGAATACTTTCAATATGGGAACCCTCATGATTGTGAAAGATGAAACTGCGACTACTTAAACACACTTGCACCACAGAAATGGCACGCGCAGTTTGGTATTGGGGCACGTGAGAAGGGAATACAATAGATGGGCATTGGCGCGCATCTTTTTTTCTTATTGATATGATATGTAAGGAGATGTCGGCGCACCATTATGGCGCCGGCTACTCCTTGGCCGTTGAGTTAAACTTGAACACGTATCTTGAAGCAAAACGTACAAAGCAGTGCATGGAAAGTAGAAAACTCGGGCAGAGATATGCAAAGACACACTTACACTTATACGCACATATCAGAACACAATGGTAAGTAAATGTTCGAAAGTCAATGAATGAAGTCTCTGATATAATGTCCCTCGATAATATTCGGTCCACCAGCACAAAACAGTAGAGCACACGTCTGGTCCGTATAAAGATGCATTCGCTCGTGTGTACATAATTGTCGACACGTCATTCATTTCACAACACACACATGATGAGAGTCACGTGATACTGTACATAATAAGTACATTTGTTACAAATGAAAGTTCGTTATTTCTTAATACTTATCAGCAATCCCGCTGTCTTGTAAAGAACGTGTTGATGCTTTTAAAGCGTGCGACTGTAAAACTCGAGTAGGCCACGGACCCAGAAGTTTCTTCATGTTAAACGGTCTGCGGTCTAATGCCAACTGTTCGGACTTAAGACGGCGTCTCGTGATGTGGACAGTCTACGAGAAGGTGACATACGTCTTCATCTATCAATCCGCATTCGCATTCGGGACTTTCAGCTCTGCCGTGTCTGTGCAAAGAAAAAAAAAAACAAATGTTTTTGTGTATGCCGTGCCTAGCCTCAATCGGTCAATTAGAGTTTCCGATATTCTATCTAATGCCAGCGTAATTTTTAATTCAATAAATGGATCGATGTGGTATAAATCGCACCTCTTTGTACTTTGGTCAAACCAAGCAGTTTTGCTCATTCTGAAAGTTGTATTCTTTATAATACTACGCAATTCACTTTTTTCGAAATATTGGTTGCCACGATGTGTAGACCTACTTTGTGTGCTCTGGACGGCTCTGGAAGGCCAACTGCAAATCTTCTTTGCACAGCTGATGCCGTCCGGATAGTCGTTGATAGATTACTTAACAGGTTGTCAGCCTCCGAAGGTATTATGTAAGCGAAAGTACGCATGCGTAAAACATGCAGCGAACGAACACTCTTCCAACGCTGTAAAGAAGAAAGAATGCATAAAGGGTGGTGCATTTTACGCTCCAATCTCGTCCTATGTAAGGCGCTTTAGAGTTAGGGCTGTTTTGCCTGTAATTGCGTGACCCTTGCAGGGTTCCTCACAGTGCAACCGTGCACTTGAAACGGGCAGGTGTTGAACCACCCCGCAAGGAGATGGGGAAACTTCGCTGCGACCGGACCGCTTGACAGTCCGTGTTTACGGGAGGAGAGGCGCGCCCGAGAGGAGGTGCGCTCTCACTCTCTGCCGTCCCCGTGAATGCTGAAATGAGCGCGGTCGCGTTGCGTGGCTTCGGTGAAACTGCCGTATCGCGATATGTAGTGGAGCTGCCACAGTAAAATTTGAGACACGCGTAGCCAGCCAAAGGTGCTGTTACTTTGCCGAATTTCACGTGCCGGCGTCCACAACAACGCGAGCACGCTTTGTTTAGAAATTTCCGGCCATGAGGCCGTGCCCGGACCGCGTGTGTTAGTCCCTTGGTTTGGCGACAAGGATGGCGTCAAAGTGACGCCGTGAAACGGGTTTCGTGCGTGCAAATGAGGCATTGATGTGATTAGAGAGAAAGCGAGAACATAGAAAAGAAAAAAAAAAAAGAGGGGGGGGGGCACACGCCGGGGACGAGTAGTCGCAAAGTGTTAAGTGTGCAGTTTATTTACGTGCGGCACACAGGTGAGCTGTTGCAGCTGTGAGTTTTGACAAATATTGCGTGTGTCATGTTCAGTGGACACGATGAAACGTTTTTTAGCGAACGCGTTGTATCCGCTGGGCTTGTACGTGGTGGTAGTGGTTACAATGAAGAGGAAAAAGGCACCTAATTTCTGTCTGCCTTCAGGCGACACGGCGCAGTGCCTTATAGGGGTGGGGTTAAGGAGGGATAAAAAGGATAGAAGGAAAGTAGAAGCAGAAGAAGACAGCCAACGAGAGGAAAAAGAAGGAGATAGGAAAGTGGGGATCCGGTCGAAGCAGTCCAAGGGCGGGGTGCCACAATGCGAGAGCTACACGGCATCAGGAGACCGCGGAGGGCGAACCAGTCGGCGGGAGCTACGCTGAAGTCGGAGATCGCGAGGGCACAACCGTCCAGCTTGAAATCCTGCGAGCGAATCTGGCTTGTACGTACGCGTACATGAATTGTCGCTTACTCGGTTTGATGTCTCCTTGCCGCTGGGGCAGCTGATACGACTGATACGCCATTTTGCAGCAGTGAAGGGTGCGTGAATGAATGGGCAAGAAACTTAGCAACAGTAACGAGAAAAGAATTAAAAACAAACAAACAAACGAAAGCATGTTTGCCGTGTATATTCAATCTTGTAGTGCAGAAAAATAGTCAGTGCAGCAACCTGCGCGGCCAACGCGCTCCTCGCGAAGAAAAGAGGGAGAGAGAGACGAGCTGGCCGCCGACCAACCGGCGTGCGCCGTTCGCCTTCCTCCTCAGTCTCGCGGGCCGGCGCCGACACCGCGACTCGATCGTGTCGAGCATTCGCTTTCCGGGCGCGTTTCGAAGCAGAAGCAGAAACTTCGGAAGCCGTCATGTCTGGCCGTGGCAAAGGTGGCAAAGGGCTGGGGAAGGGTGGCGCCAAGCGTCATCGAAAGGTGTTGCGTGACAACATCCAGGGCATAACCAAGCCGGCCATCCGTCGTCTGGCGCGCCGTGGCGGTGTCAAGCGCATCTCTGGCCTCATCTACGAGGAAACTCGCGGCGTTCTCAAGGTGTTCCTCGAGAACGTGATCCGCGATGCCGTCACTTACACCGAGCACGCCAAAAGGAAGACCGTGACAGCCATGGACGTCGTGTACGCCCTCAAGCGTCAGGGCCGCACCCTGTACGGATTCGGAGGCTAAGAAGCCAGCGGCGTCGCCTGCAGCCAGCCAACGAGAACACAACAGCCCTCTTCAGGGCTACCCACTTGATGCTTCGGCAGTGTGATCCCAGCGGTTCGCCATACCCGTCCGTCCCTCTTTGCAATATCATTGCGTCATCGCTCAGGTGAGCAGCACCTCGTGTAGTAGTAGCTTGATCGCGCTGGGTACTTGTCACGTTCACCGCATTTCGTTCGCGTCGTCGTCTTTCTCCTGGGTCTGCATGCACGAATCAATCGCCGCATCTGCGAGTTCTTCCTCTCCTTCCTGCAAGCCAAGCTGCTAAAACGGGCCCGTCAAGCGAACGTCGCCTAGTTACCTTATCGCGCGAAGGAAGAAGCCGAGCGCAGCGTTCTACCCTGGTCACTGCATTCTTGGAGACACGACTATGCTCAGGAAGCACGAACTCGCTTTTTTCTTTGGAATGCCCACTACACGATCGCGTCACGTTGTGTCAAAATAAATAAAAACGCACTATGTTCTACCGTGGGGCACCCAGACGAAGAAGGGATGTGTACTTACAAATGAAAAAATTGATTGTGACAGGTTGGTCGTGTTTACCGCGCCCGCTGTGCACTCAGAAGTGCCCCATTCAATAACACATTGTGTACATTGTCACGCCTAATAATTTTTGTTTGTTTTTTTTTTTCACACCTGGCGCTGCCGAGCTGCAAAATACAAAAAAAAAAAGAAAGAAAAGTGGAAGGGGATGTTTAAACAGAATTTCTGCGCAAGTCAGAAGCAAGTACACAATAAGCGCTGCCCATGCAGCGTGCTGAGGGAAGCTGCACTTGATAGAAGTGGCACTCATGTACTGTACTGGTGCTGCGAACACTGCAGTTGTGAAAGCTTTACTTGGACGGACAGCTACGCAACAAGTGTTTCCATTTCGCCGGCAGAGGTGGTCACTCTAGGGAGGCTGGCTTCGCCGCCCACGCGAGAGGGGGGGGGGGGGGGGGACTAGCCCATGATGTAAACGCGAGAGGTTCGAGCGCGGGAAATTCGAAAGCAAGGCGCACTCGCGTGAGCCTGCCGTCAGATGGCGACACCAACCCACGAGCATTGCATTTTCAAGTGCACCCTTGGTTTCCCACCCACCTCCGCACAGGACGAGGCGTGTCGAATGTGTAACCAAGGCGCACGACAGTGGTTCTGCTCAGGCAAGCCTACCTATAACAAAAATTGTTCTCCATGTGTGTACCTTCATTTTCTCGTGAAAATGTGAAAGAGGAGTGAATGGGGCTTTTTGAGGCGCGTGTTGATCTTCGTTTCTATTATGATTATTATTTTTCACCCTTTCATTGAGTCCATTTCCTGCTTTTTGTGCCACATATTTAGCACTTAGAGGTTGGGGGGGGGGGGGGGGATTGCTGATGTGTAAGATGGAAAAGAAGAGGAAAGTGAGCCCCGAAACTGTCTGCATCAGGATGCGACACCTCAGCGGTAGCTCACAAGGGATGGGGGGTGAGGGGGGATTAAAAGGGTGGGAATAAAAGTGTAGAGAAAGAGACATGAGGGAAGCCAGAGTGAGACGACATATCGAGGGAATAGGAGTAAAAATGAAACAAAACATTCGAACGCAAACACCCCGTACATCCAACCGCCATTGAGCGCACCTAGTAGTTTGGCAAGTATGTATGAGTGATTCTTAAGAGGGAAAGGAAGATAAAATTGAGTCCCGTTACTGTCTGCGATTGAGCAAGTAGGCGCGCTCAGTGGCAGTTGGATGTACGGGGTGTTTGTGTTAGAATGTTTTGTTGCGTTTTACTCCTTGTCGTTGCGCGGACGTGTATGCATATACCAACACTGCCGGTGGTCTCTCGTCGTCTTCGCCCATCTACGTAATGGTCGCAAATAAGCGACAACGCAAGGAGCAAGTTTTTTTGGCGTGGCAGTGCGCATTTGCCCTCGGTGATGCGAGGCGCTCTAGTGCGATGCGCGCTGTTGGCGTGAATGGTGGCGTCTCGCACTCCGTCGCGCCGCTTCGGGAAGCGACGAGCTACAGCGTCGATTGATGTGTTGCCTGGAAGGCGAAAGAAATGCGCAGCAGGCTGTATTGTACAGCGGTAGTGGTTTCGTTTCGGTGTACCTCTTTGCAGCCGCGAACTGCACGGTTGCCCGAAAATGAGCGCCAGCCAGCATCCTGGCGTACGCTTCCGCGCTCGCACGCGGACGGGTTCTCACGCTTCGGCCAATGGGAGGGAGAGAGATGGGTCGTGCGGCGAAGCCGCTTTTGCCGATCTCCGGCAGGAGCGCAGTTTCGCTCCGTCAGTCGAGGTGATCGGACGCACGCAGCATGGCCCGAACTAAACAAACCGCGCGCAAGAGTACTGGAGGCAAGGCTCCGCGTAAGCAGCTTGCTACCAAGGCTGCTCGCAAGAGTGCCCCTGCCACAGGCGGGGTGAAGAAACCTCACCGTTACAGGCCTGGAACCGTGGCCCTGCGTGAAATTCGCCGATACCAGAAGTCGACCGAACTGCTGATCCGCAAGCTTCCCTTTCAGCGCCTGGTGCGGGAAATCGCTCAGGACTTCAAGACGGACCTCCGTTTCCAGAGTTCTGCCGTGATGGCCCTACAGGAAGCTAGCGAGGCCTACCTCGTTGGTCTTTTCGAAGACACCAACCTGTGCGCCATCCACGCTAAGCGCGTCACCATCATGCCAAAGGACATCCAGCTGGCTCGGCGCATTCGCGGTGAGCGCGCCTAAGTTGGGCTGCTCCCTGCGCTTCGGTCGACAGGCAAGCAACAACAAACGGTCCTTCTCAGGACCACCAACGTGTCTGCTTTGGCTACGAGACCACTCCAGGCCACGTACTCCGGCCGCACCCTCTTTTGCTGTCATGTTTTGTACGTACGTGGCTGCCGTTGTCTAGCGCGCGGAAGAACGGAACGTCGGCGCGTCGTTATTACGAAGAAATGGCTCAGCTTTGACAAATTCAAGGTAAAAGTGTGTATCATTATGAGTAGACAGAGAAAAGGTAGGCTAGCTTCAGTCGGTGTGTGTGCAGCAGCCGTGCTGCGACCCTGTGGTGTGTCAATTTCATTTATGTGTTTACCTTTTTGCCCGCCGCTTGTAAGGTGTTTTTGAGGGCTTCTGTTTGCGTAACGCCATGGTGACTTGGGCTGCTGGACCCCGGCGCAACTTTTGGGTGCACTCGTAGGAGGTGATGAAGTTTTACCGAGAGACGAAATAAACAATTGTATCGGGCCAGTTGGTAAGGATCCATCTCGCTAGGAAGCGCAGCCACTATTACACAGACCTCACAACACAAGCGCTTAACTTCAACTGAACTTTCATTGCAAACGTCAGAGTTTATAAAGGGGGTGAACAGAGAAAAAGAATAGTAAAAGGTAGACAACAAAAAGCACACGTGCCAGTCCCGCACATTACTGTCTGTTATTCTCTATCACCCCACATCCAAAAAACAGTTCTTTCCGCGTGAGCGCGATAGAGAGTGCACTAACACACTCGAAATCATCGCGTGTCATTTCCTTTCATTTCTTTTGAAGCTGAACAAGTTTTTGTGCCATATTCTGGACAATTTTTTTTTTTTTTTTTTTTTGCAATAAACGTTTAGTTGAAGTTAAGCGCTTGTGTTGTGTGTTCTGTGTAATAGTGGCTGCGCTGCCTAGCAAGATAGACGAAATAAATTGTGTTAGAAGCACCAAATGGAATGCGCTAACGGCGGGTTCTCTCTCTCTCTCTCTCTTTTTTTTTTTTACCTTACGTTTGTTTTTCTATTCAAAGGTATTAAATTTACTCTGTCCCTGTGCTGACCCGTTCAGGTGTAATCGTAAGGATAGACGGTTACGTGTGGAGCTTTTTTTTTTTTTTTTTAATGAGAAATGACAACGCTTACATGCTCTTTTCTGTCTTTTTCGGTGCCGAGCTGCGTGATTTGGTTGTCTCTTTGCAGCATTTGGCGTCGCGCACTTGTGGCTAACTGATGTCGCGAGGAAATATATATAAAGTATAGAAAAACAAACACGCTTGAGGGTACGAACAGAGCCATCGTGACTGCGAAGCGAAACACGGCCGCGTCACCTGTTTGGGTGGTCCTTAGAAGGACCGTTTGGGGAATGCGGCGAGCGCGCGGAAGGGGTGCTCGCTTACGCCTTCTTCTCCGTCTTCTTTGGAAGAAGCACGGCTTGAATGTTGGGCAACACACCGCCCTGCGCGATGGTGACGCCGGAAAGCAGTTTGTTCAGCTCCTCGTCGTTGCGGATGGCGAGCTGCAAGTGACGGGGGATGATCCGGGTCTTCTTGTTGTCACGAGCGGCGTTGCCCGCCAGCTCGAGCACCTCGGCGGCCAGGTACTCGAGTACGGCAGCCAGGTAGACCGGAGCGCCAGCTCCGACGCGCTCGGCGTAGTTTCCCTTGCGTAGGAGGCGGTGAATACGGCCCACGGGGAACTGAAGCCCCGCGCGGCTAGAACGGGTCTTGCTCTTGCCTTTCGCCTTGCCGCCCTTGCCACGTCCGGACATGGTGTTGCTTTTCGCTTGGTACGACGCCGGTTGCCGAAAACAAGAAAGCTGCTGCCTTCTGAGATGAGAGCCGTGCTCGAATGGTTTCCGTTGCCACCATCGCGCGCCGCCGCTCGCGGGGAACGGATGAGAGTGTGAGAGAGAGAAGCCGTGCGAACCAATGGGGCGCGCGCGTTGTGCTGATCTCGTCAACACCCCTCGCTCATATTTAAGCGCGGCGAGACGGGGGGACACGCGCATTCGACTCTGGTCTCGCGTGCGTGTTGTGTGAAATCATGCCTCCCCAACCGTCTGGCAAAGCCGTCAAGAAGGCCGGCAAGGCGCAGAAGAATGTGCGCGCCACGGACAAGAAGAAGAAGAAGCGCCGCAGGAAGGAGAGCTTCTCCATCTACATCTATAAGGTGCTGAAGCAGGTGCACCCCGACACTGGTGTCTCCAGCAAGGCCATGTCCATCATGAACAGCTTCGTGAACGACATCTTCGAGCGTATCGCCGCCGAGTCGTCACGCCTTGCTCACTACAACAAGCGCTCGACCATCACGAGCCGGGAGATCCAGACCGCGGTGCGCCTGCTGCTGCCCGGAGAGCTGGCCAAGCACGCGGTGTCCGAGGGTACAAAAGCCGTCACCAAGTACACCAGCTCCAAGTAGGCGTGCGTCGTGGGCCACAGCGAGCAACGACAAATCAACGGCTCTTCTCAGAGCCACCCAAATTGTCTGCGTCGGCATAGGGGTTGTGCTGAGAGATTCGGCTCCGAATCCATCCTCTTCTCTCTGTTGAACACCGCTAGCAGGAGCGTTGGTGTGCCGCGCTCGACGTGTGTGCTCGGGGAGGTTGAACAGGTAAATTAGAGAAGACCGAGTGCGCGGAGAAAAGTGCCACAAGTACGGTAATGGAGGGAAAACAAAACCAGGAGCGTGGTAATTAAAAAAAAAAAAAAAAAAACAGGGGGAAGGTGGCCGCTTCTCTCAAAAAAAGGTAACATGAACTCGAGTGTGTTCAGCTCTTGGGAAATGATAGAATAGGAAACTCGCGTCAGCGCTTGCCCGAGCAACTCCGACATGTCGGGCCAAATATGAAGGGGTATACACGGTATGCAGTGCATGCGGAGAGAAGGAAACTGCCGAACACTTGATAATGCTATGTAAAGGGCTTCACCTTATAGTTTAGAATGATGGCGCAGAGTTTTTCAAAAGCACCGGGGTTTAGAGACGGGGGAGGGCAAAATAGACTTTAGGCGGGTAGAATTAACTAGAAGGTGGTTATCTTATTGGTGGCTAAAGTCAAGGCAAGAGTGAAAACTAAACCATTCACTGCAAAGCACCGCGGTCCTATACTTCACTATTTAAAGAGAGAAAAAAAACAAGATAAATGTAGCTGTTTGTTAGGTCAGCATTATGGCTAGGTGGTGATAGCTGCCGCCCGATGTGAAGGGTACAGCCACATTCATCAGACAGCGCAGAGTTCCTTCTCTGCCACGCCATTCATTTGTTTACGAAATTGGGGCATTTATTTCTTGAGAGCGCAGGGCAGGCCCGTTTCGAGACTGTAGGAGGAGTGAATGTAGCTTAAAGTGCGTGGCGCGGTGAAAAATGTGCGGAAGCATTGATGCAAGAAAAGATAGGGGAGAAATATATAGACGCATGTGACAATAGCTGTAGAAGCAGAAAAGCGTGGCGGCGGACTGCATGCTAATTATTGTCCGAAAGCAAAGTATCGACAGCCCGAGTGAAGGAAAAAACAGAACTGTGCGTACGCATGACAGGGGTACCACGCAGGTGATTTATATAGTGCACAAAGAAGTACGAAATCCAGTAAAGAAAGGCGGTCGACACGAGGTATGGGCATTTCCCGTTTTCGCACCGAGTGCTCCGTTTGCGCGTCGCCGAAAGAAACATAGCCAGGCCGGCCAGCAAACGACACTGCTCGGCTTGACGTTTACATAATCACACGGTGTAGCGGAACACTGTGTTCTCTTCGAAAGAACAAATGCGCCTGTGCTAGGCACAAATGAGTGGTACGTTCCATTCGGAATGTGGTGGGAAACTTACCTTAAATGAATGAGCGGACGCACCGTTTATTTCCGCTTTGTTTTAGATTACTGACTATGTTCGGCGGGTCGACAGTGCATTTGTATGAAGCTTTCAAGCGCGATCATTTTGTAATTTCGCATCGTGCGTCCCTGCCACAAGTTCGGGGAAGGAATACTTTCAATATGGGAACCCTCATGATTGTGAAAGATGAAACTGCGACTACTTAAACACACTTGCACCACAGAAATGGCACGCGCAGTTTGGTATTGGGGCACGTGAGAAGGGAATACAATAGATGGGCATTGGCGCGCATCTTTTTTTCTTATTGATATGATATGTAAGGAGATGTCGGCGCACCATTATGGCGCCGGCTACTCCTTGGCCGTTGAGTTAAACTTGAACACGTATCTTGAAGCAAAACGTACAAAGCAGTGCATGGAAAGTAGAAAACTCGGGCAGAGATATGCAAAGACACACTTACACTTATACGCACATATCAGAACACAATGGTAAGTAAATGTTCGAAAGTCAATGAATGAAGTCTCTGATATAATGTCCCTCGATAATATTCGGTCCACCAGCACAAAACAGTAGAGCACACGTCTGGTCCGTATAAAGATGCATTCGCTCGTGTGTACATAATTGTCGACACGTCATTCATTTCACAACACACACATGATGAGAGTCACGTGATACTGTACATAATAAGTACATTTGTTACAAATGAAAGTTCGTTATTTCTTAATACTTATCAGCAATCCCGCTGTCTTGTAAAGAACGTGTTGATGCTTTTAAAGCGTGCGACTGTAAAACTCGAGTAGGCCACGGACCCAGAAGTTTCTTCATGTTAAACGGTCTGCGGTCTAATGCCAACTGTTCGGACTTAAGACGGCGTCTCGTGATGTGGACAGTCTACGAGAAGGTGACATACGTCTTCATCTATCAATCCGCATTCGCATTCGGGACTTTCAGCTCTGCCGTGTCTGTGCAAAGAAAAAAAAAAAAACAAATGTTTTTGTGTATGCCGTGCCTAGCCTCAATCGGTCAATTAGAGTTTCCGATATTCTATCTAATGCCAGCGTAATTTTTAATTCAATAAATGGATCGATGTGGTATAAATCGCACCTCTTTGTACTTTGGTCAAACCAAGCAGTTTTGCTCATTCTGAAAGTTGTATTCTTTATAATACTACGCAATTCACTTTTTTCGAAATATTGGTTGCCACGATGTGTAGACCTACTTTGTGTGCTCTGGACGGCTCTGGAAGGCCAACTGCAAATCTTCTTTGCACAGCTGATGCCGTCCGGATAGTCGTTGATAGATTACTTAACAGGTTGTCAGCCTCCGAAGGTATTATGTAAGCGAAAGTACGCATGCGTAAAACATGCAGCGAACGAACACTCTTCCAACGCTGTAAAGAAGAAAGAATGCATAAAGGGTGGTGCATTTTACGCTCCAATCTCGTCCTATGTAAGGCGCTTTAGAGTTAGGGCTGTTTTGCCTGTAATTGCGTGACCCTTGCAGGGTTCCTCACAGTGCAACCGTGCACTTGAAACGGGCAGGTGTTGAACCACCCCGCAAGGAGATGGGGAAACTTCGCTGCGACCGGACCGCTTGACAGTCCGTGTTTACGGGAGGAGAGGCGCGCCCGAGAGGAGGTGCGCTCTCACTCTCTGCCGTCCCCGTGAATGCTGAAATGAGCGCGGTCGCGTTGCGTGGCTTCGGTGAAACTGCCGTATCGCGATATGTAGTGGAGCTGCCACAGTAAAATTTGAGACACGCGTAGCCAGCCAAAGGTGCTGTTACTTTGCCGAATTTCACGTGCCGGCGTCCACAACAACGCGAGCACGCTTTGTTTAGAAATTTCCGGCCATGAGGCCGTGCCCGGACCGCGTGTGTTAGTCCCTTGGTTTGGCGACAAGGATGGCGTCAAAGTGACGCCGTGAAACGGGTTTCGTGCGTGCAAATGAGGCATTGATGTGATTAGAGAGAAAGCGAGAACATAGAAAAGAAAAAAAAAAAGAGGGGGGGGGGGCACACGCCGGGGACGAGTAGTCGCAAAGTGTTAAGTGTGCAGTTTATTTACGTGCGGCACACAGGTGAGCTGTTGCAGCTGTGAGTTTTGACAAATATTGCGTGTGTCATGTTCAGTGGACACGATGAAACGTTTTTTAGCGAACGCGTTGTATCCGCTGGGCTTGTACGTACGCGTACATGAATTGTCGCTTACTCGGTTTGATGTCTCCTTGCCGCTGGGGCAGCTGATACGACTGATACGCCATTTTGCAGCAGTGAAGGGTGCGTGAATGAATGGGCAAGAAACTTAGCAACAGTAACGAGAAAAGAATTAAAAACAAACAAACAAACGAAAGCATGTTTGCCGTGTATATTCAATCTTGTAGTGCAGAAAAATAGTCAGTGCAGCAACCTGCGCGGCCAACGCGCTCCTCGCGAAGAAAAGAGGGAGAGAGAGACGAGCTGGCCGCCGACCAACCGGCGTGCGCCGTTCGCCTTCCTCCTCAGTCTCGCGGGCCGGCGCCGACACCGCGACTCGATCGTGTCGAGCATTCGCTTTCCGGGCGCGTTTCGAAGCAGAAGCAGAAACTTCGGAAGCCGTCATGTCTGGCCGTGGCAAAGGTGGCAAAGGGCTGGGGAAGGGTGGCGCCAAGCGTCATCGAAAGGTGTTGCGTGACAACATCCAGGGCATAACCAAGCCGGCCATCCGTCGTCTGGCGCGCCGTGGCGGTGTCAAGCGCATCTCTGGCCTCATCTACGAGGAAACTCGCGGCGTTCTCAAGGTGTTCCTCGAGAACGTGATCCGCGATGCCGTCACTTACACCGAGCACGCCAAAAGGAAGACCGTGACAGCCATGGACGTCGTGTACGCCCTCAAGCGTCAGGGCCGCACCCTGTACGGATTCGGAGGCTAAGAAGCCAGCGGCGTCGCCTGCAGCCAGCCAACGAGAACACAACAGCCCTCTTCAGGGCTACCCACTTGATGCTTCGGCAGTGTGATCCCAGCGGTTCGCCATACCCGTCCGTCCCTCTTTGCAATATCATTGCGTCATCGCTCAGGTGAGCAGCACCTCGTGTAGTAGTAGCTTGATCGCGCTGGGTACTTGTCACGTTCACCGCATTTCGTTCGCGTCGTCGTCTTTCTCCTGGGTCTGCATGCACGAATCAATCGCCGCATCTGCGAGTTCTTCCTCTCCTTCCTGCAAGCCAAGCT
Organism: Rhipicephalus microplus; assembly: GCF_043290135.1. Lineage (NCBI taxonomy): Eukaryota > Metazoa > Arthropoda > Arachnida > Ixodida > Ixodidae > Rhipicephalus > Rhipicephalus microplus. Next base: position 76,888 of record NW_027464917.1, read on the forward strand.
GCTAAAACGGGCCCGTCAAGCGAACGTCGCCTAGTTACCTTATCGCGCGAAGGAAGAAGCCGAGCGCAGCGTTCTACCCTGGTCACTGCATTCTTGGAGACACGACTATGCTCAGGAAGCACGAACTCGCTTTTTTCTTTGGAATGCCCACTACACGATCGCGTCACGTTGTGTCAAAATAAATAAAAACGCACTATGTTCTACCGTGGGGCACCCAGACGAAGAAGGGATGTGTACTTACAAATGAAAAAATTGATTGTGACAGGTTGGTCGTGTTTACCGCGCCCGCTGTGCACTCAGAAGTGCCCCATTCAATAACACATTGTGTACATTGTCACGCCTAATAATTTTTGTTTGTTTTTTTTTTTTCACACCTGGCGCTGCCGAGCTGCAAAATACAAAAAAAAAAAGAAAGAAAAGTGGAAGGGGATGTTTAAACAGAATTTCTGCGCAAGTCAGAAGCAAGTACACAATAAGCGCTGCCCATGCAGCGTGCTGAGGGAAGCTGCACTTGATAGAAGTGGCACTCATGTACTGTACTGGTGCTGCGAACACTGCAGTTGTGAAAGCTTTACTTGGACGGACAGCTACGCAACAAGTGTTTCCATTTCGCCGGCAGAGGTGGTCACTCTAGGGAGGCTGGCTTCGCCGCCCACGCGAGAGGGGGGGGGGGGGGGGACTAGCCCATGATGTAAACGCGAGAGGTTCGAGCGCGGGAAATTCGAAAGCAAGGCGCGCTCGCGTGAGCCTGCCGTCAGATGGCGACACCAACCCACGAGCATTGCATTTTCAAGTGCACCCTTGGTTTCCCACCCACCTCCGCACAGGACGAGGCGTGTCGAATGTGTAACCAAGGCGCACGACAGTGGTTCTGCTCAGGCAAGCCTACCTATAACAAAAATTGTTCTCCATGTGTGTACCTTCATTTTCTCGTGAAAATGTGAAAGAGGAGTGAATGGGGCTTTTTGAGGCGCGTGTTGATCTTCGTTTCTATTATGATTATTATTTTTCACCCTTTCATTGAGTCCATTTCCTGCTTTTTGTGCCACATATTTAGCACTTAGAGGTTGGGGGGGGGGGGGGGGGGATTGCTGATGTGTAAGATGGAAAAGAAGAGGAAAGTGAGCCCCGAAACTGTCTGCATCAGGATGCGACACCTCAGCGGTAGCTCACAAGGGATGGGGGGTGAGGGGGGATTAAAAGGGTGGGAATAAAAGTGTAGAGAAAGAGACATGAGGGAAGCCAGAGTGAGACGACATATCGAGGGAATAGGAGTAAAAATGAAACAAAACATTCGAACGCAAACACCCCGTACATCCAACCGCCATTGAGCGCACCTAGTAGTTTGGCAAGTATGTATGAGTGATTCTTAAGAGGGAAAGGAAGATAAAATTGAGTCCCGTTACTGTCTGCGATTGAGCAAGTAGGCGCGCTCAGTGGCAGTTGGATGTACGGGGTGTTTGTGTTAGAATGTTTTGTTGCGTTTTACTCCTTGTCGTTGCGCGGACGTGTATGCATATACCAACACTGCCGGTGGTCTCTCGTCGTCTTCGCCCATCTACGTAATGGTCGCAAATAAGCGACAACGCAAGGAGCAAGTTTTTTTGGCGTGGCAGTGCGCATTTGCCCTCGGTGATGCGAGGCGCTCTAGTGCGATGCGCGCTGTTGGCGTGAATGGTGGCGTCTCGCACTCCGTCGCGCCGCTTCGGGAAGCGACGAGCTACAGCGTCGATTGATGTGTTGCCTGGAAGGCGAAAGAAATGCGCAGCAGGCTGTATTGTACAGCGGTAGTGGTTTCGTTTCGGTGTACCTCTTTGCAGCCGCGAACTGCACGGTTGCCCGAAAATGAGCGCCAGCCAGCATCCTGGCGTACGCTTCCGCGCTCGCACGCGGACGGGTTCTCACGCTTCGGCCAATGGGAGGGAGAGAGATGGGTCGTGCGGCGAAGCCGCTTTTGCCGATCTCCGGCAGGAGCGCAGTTTCGCTCCGTCAGTCGAGGTGATCGGACGCACGCAGCATGGCCCGAACTAAACAAACCGCGCGCAAGAGTACTGGAGGCAAGGCTCCGCGTAAGCAGCTTGCTACCAAGGCTGCTCGCAAGAGTGCCCCTGCCACAGGCGGGGTGAAGAAACCTCACCGTTACAGGCCTGGAACCGTGGCCCTGCGTGAAATTCGCCGATACCAGAAGTCGACCGAACTGCTGATCCGCAAGCTTCCCTTTCAGCGCCTGGTGCGGGAAATCGCTCAGGACTTCAAGACGGACCTCCGTTTCCAGAGTTCTGCCGTGATGGCCCTACAGGAAGCTAGCGAGGCCTACCTCGTTGGTCTTTTCGAAGACACCAACCTGTGCGCCATCCACGCTAAGCGCGTCACCATCATGCCAAAGGACATCCAGCTGGCTCGGCGCATTCGCGGTGAGCGCGCCTAAGTTGGGCTGCTCCCTGCGCTTCGGTCGACAGGCAAGCAACAACAAACGGTCCTTCTCAGGACCACCAACGTGTCTGCTTTGGCTACGAGACCACTCCAGGCCACGTACTCCGGCCGCACCCTCTTTTGCTGTCATGTTTTGTACGTACGTGGCTGCCGTTGTCTAGCGCGCGGAAGAACGGAACGTCGGCGCGTCGTTATTACGAAGAAATGGCTCAGCTTTGACAAATTCAAGGTAAAAGTGTGTATCATTATGAGTAGACAGAGAAAAGGTAGGCTAGCTTCAGTCGGTGTGTGTGCAGCAGCCGTGCTGCGACCCTGTGGTGTGTCAATTTCATTTATGTGTTTACCTTTTTGCCCGCCGCTTGTAAGGTGTTTTTGAGGGCTTCTGTTTGCGTAACGCCATGGTGACTTGGGCTGCTGGACCCCGGCGCAACTTTTGGGTGCACTCGTAGGAGGTGATGAAGTTTTACCGAGAGACGAAATAAACAATTGTATCGGGCCAGTTGGTAAGGATCCATCTCGCTAGGAAGCGCAGCCACTATTACACAGACCTCACAACACAAGCGCTTAACTTCAACTGAACTTTCATTGCAAACGTCAGAGTTTATAAAGGGGGTGAACAGAGAAAAAGAATAGTAAAAGGTAGACAACAAAAAGCACACGTGCCAGTCCCGCACATTACTGTCTGTTATTCTCTATCACCCCATCCAAAAAACAGTTCTTTCCGCGTGAGCGCGATAGAGAGTGCACTAACACACTCGAAATCATCGCGTGTCATTTCCTTTCATTTCTTTTGAAGCTGAACAAGTTTTTGTGCCATATTCTGGACAATTTTTTTTTTTTTTTTTTTGCAATAAACGTTTAGTTGAAGTTAAGCGCTTGTGTTGTGTGTTCTGTGTAATAGTGGCTGCGCTGCCTAGCAAGATAGACGAAATAAATTGTGTTAGAAGCACCAAATGGAATGCGCTAACGGCGGGTTCTCTCTCTCTCTCTCTCTTTTTTTTTTTTTACCTTACGTTTGTTTTTCTATTCAAAGGTATTAAATTTACTCTGTCCCTGTGCTGACCCGTTCAGGTGTCATCGTAAGGATAGACGGTTACGTGTGGAGCTTTTTTTTTTTTTTTTTTTAATGAGAAATGACAACGCTTACATGCTCTTTTCTGTCTTTTTCGGTGCCGAGCTGCGTGATTTGGTTGTCTCTTTGCAGCATTTGGCGTCGCGCACTTGTGGCTAACTGATGTCGCGAGGAAATATATATAAAGTATAGAAAAACAAACACGCTTGAGGGTACGAACAGAGCCATCGTGACTGCGAAGCGAAACACGGCCGCGTCACCTGTTTGGGTGGTCCTTAGAAGGACCGTTTGGGGAATGCGGCGAGCGCGCGGAAGGGGTGCTCTACGCCTTCTTCTCCGTCTTCTTTGGAAGAAGCACGGCTTGAATGTTGGGCAACACACCGCCCTGCGCGATGGTGACGCCGGAAAGCAGTTTGTTCAGCTCCTCGTCGTTGCGGATGGCGAGCTGCAAGTGACGGGGGATGATCCGGGTCTTCTTGTTGTCACGAGCGGCGTTGCCCGCCAGCTCGAGCACCTCGGCGGCCAGGTACTCGAGTACGGCAGCCAGGTAGACCGGAGCGCCAGCTCCGACGCGCTCGGCGTAGTTTCCCTTGCGTAGGAGGCGGTGAATACGGCCCACGGGGAACTGAAGCCCCGCGCGGCTAGAACGGGTCTTGCTCTTGCCTTTCGCCTTGCCGCCCTTGCCACGTCCGGACATGGTGTTGCTTTTCGCTTGGTACGACGCCGGTTGCCGAAAACAAGAGAGCCGTTGTCAGATAGGAAGGAGACGCGGCGCCGAAACGCTTTGTCCCAGAGTCACACTTAACTCATCAACCCATCATCATCCTACGTCTGTCCCGGCTCTCCCTCCCCCCAGGGCTGTGTGGGGGGAAGATTTGTTTCGGGCAGACGGCCATGCCCTGGCAAGGGGGCCACCGTTCGGCGCCAGGCGCCCAACAGACGCGGCCTGCCTCCCGGCATACAAGCCAGGGAGGCCCGACAAAGGGACTACTCTCCGGCGGAGCAACTTCAGTCGCAACGCGCAAAGTGAACGTACCCTGGCAGGGTGGGCTATCGCGGCGCATGGGGCGCGCTGCGGTCATGGCCCGTCTCCTGACCACTAGGGCCCAGCGAGACTTGACATAGGGGCTACCCTTCGGCACGGTAGCTCTCGCTACCACACGCAAAGCGGACGTACCCAAAAAAGTGGCAGCGGTGCTGCCTTCGGTCGCGGTAACTTCAGTCACCACAACCAAAGTGCCCGTGCCCTCACACTGTCGCGCGGCTGAGACCCTGCGACAACACCCCCACAGTGCGGATGGGCTATCGCTCAGCGCGAGGCGTTTTGCGGTCATGGCCCGTCTCCTCACCACAAGGGCGCAGTGAGACACAATCCGTCCTGTGGGGTCTACGGGACTACTATTTGGTGCAGAGGCCAGTGCTGCTGCACACAAACCAAACGTACCCACGGAAACCGGCACGGCTGAAAGCCGGCTTAGTCCTTCTCGAAGAAGGGAACCACCTTCCGCCTCGACGAGTAAAGTAGCCGAGCCTACAGAAGGGGCCAACACGGACCTTGCGGGTAAAGCCCGACAAGGTGACAGGATCACCTTAGTACATGCAAAACTCGGGTGAAAGACCATACAGACCAAACTCGGGGGCGACTGGCTCACTAGGCCTAGTCGTGGAGCCTTAGAGAAAGCCATCATTAAAAGTTGATGGTTATCTGCCCTCCTGCCTCACTGAAAATCACTGCCGGACGGTGCCACGTCTCGTAGAACTTCTTTGCACCAAGGCGCTGCCACTCTCGGTGGAGAACGAACCAGACCTCCTTCCGTACTTTTGCAAGCACTTCGAGAAGCCCGGGTCGCTTGCCATCAAAGACGGCACAGCACCGTGCAACCCACACTTGGTACGAGCACTCAACAAGCAGAAGCACGTATTGCTTAGCCGCTTGTCGCGACAGGGGTTGAAGAAAACGAACGGTGTTGAAAGGAACACCTGGGTGGCCAAACAAGCTAGCTATCCTTCGATGGAGGGCAGCTGGTAGTGCGCACTGAGAGAACACGTGAACCAGGTCCTCCTTAGTGCCACAAAAAGGGCACACTCCTCGTTGAGCAATTCTTGTGAAAGGCCTGAAGCTTAGAGGCAGGCGATCTCTGGCCAGGCGATACATGAATGTAGCGCGCTTGGCGTCCAGGAAACTGGCAGTAATTAACCGCCAGTTAGGACTGTATTCGGACAGGTCGTGTTCTCTGTAGCATTCGGGTAACTCCGGAGCGAGTCTATCGACTAACTCGCGGAGTTCGATTGAATCTAAATCTATCTCGGGGTCGACCTCTTGGAGACGGGCCAAAGTAGAAGCGGCCCCTGCATAGAAGGCAGAAGGCGTTCCCGCCCGAGGCACGGAATTCGAAAATGCCCCAGGCGAGAACAACCTCAGCCTGGTACTCAGGAAATAAGACGCAAAGCTTCTAGTAAGGAGCATATCTGACTCAAGAGCTACCCGTGTCCATGTAACATGTAATGCCGTGGTCACAACGCTAAGGTCGGGAATACCTAATCCTCCTTCGTCCCTGCGCAACTTCAACACGGGGCGCGCCACAAAAGGAGCGGCACGACCCCAAAAGAATTTGAAAACTTTCTTTTCCAAGATAACTTTGGTGTGGGGTTTAACTGGCATAACCGAACCTATGTACGTGAGGAAACTGAACAACAGTGATTGAATTATCGTGGCCCTGGCTGTAAGCGGACAAGACAAGGCACCGAGTTCCTCAATCCTATCAGTAAGCTTTTGCCTTGCTAACCGCCAGTTTTCGGTAGTCAGGCCATCTGGCTCGAAATGGAAACCTAATATACGTAGGCGTTTCTTTATGGGGAGCCCATGTACAGGACGTGGACTGGAGGGAGCACAGTTCAGATACATGACTGCGCTCTTTGACTTATTTATTCTGGCGCCACTCGCCGAGCAGTACCCCTCCATAACGTCCAAGACGGTGCAAACAGTTGCCTCGTCCGGGACGACGATAGAGAGGTCATCTGCATAGGCAAACATTGCCACCGGGGGGGAACCTGGCGGAAGGGGAAATCTACCTATGCTGGTGTCTTTAGAAAGCCTCTGCAAGAGCGGCTCGAATGCGAGCACGTAGAGAGCGGGCGACAGTGGGTCACCCTGTCGGACTCCACGGCACACACCGAACGACTCCGAGACGCGATCTTGTATGACAACAGCAGAACTAGGACGAAAGTAGAGAGCCCTGACCATGCTGATGAACTTTGAACTGAAGCCCGCCTGCTTTAAAACTTTGAAGATGTACTTGTGACTGATAATATCAAAAGCCTTTTCTTGATCAAAAGAACAAAGGATTCCACTTAGGTTGCGAGAATTCGACCATTCTATGAGGTCCCTGATAGCGAAACCATGAAGTTGGCACGACCTATTTTGGACACAACACGCCTGGTACGGACCCAAAACAGTACTGAGCACTGGAGTGAGTCGAACGGACAGGCACTTAGCTATGAGCTTGTAATCACAGTTCAAGAGGGTGATGGGCCGCCAGGCTCTCAGGTCGGTGCGTCTCGTCTCATCCTTGCACAGGAGAGTGATCCGCCCCTCTCTTTGAGTTGCTGACAGGGTCCCCTCACGGAGAAGCCTGTTTGCCAATGTGGTAAAAGGCCCCCCCAAAACTCTCCAAAACTTGACATAAAACTCGACTGTCAAACCATCTGAACCTGGGCTGCGATTATGCTTCATGGATTTAAGGGCTGCAAACACCTCCTCTTCGACGAAGGGAGTGTCACAAATATCAAAGTCCTCGTAAGTTTTGGTGAAAGGAAACGAGTACGGAGTGGGAGGTGGTTCGGCGTAAAGGTTCTTGTAGAACTGTCTTGCCACCTCTAATACTTCGTCCTGCGTTTCCACTAAGCCGCCTGTGTTAGGATCGACCAAAGAGGTTATCGCTGAGCTCTTCCTAGCCAAGTGTCTGCGAAGGACATTTCTGCTGCACCAAGCCTCCATTTCCCACTGCTCTGCGCGTGCTGTGGCCCGCAAGCGGTCCCAGCGTCGCTGGAGCAGGACTCTATATTCTTTGCGCAGTGAAGTAAGAGCCGCGGCTACCCCCAGGCCGCAGGACAACGGCTTTGAGAGCAGGAGGATCGCGTCAGAGACCGCTTTGATCTCGGCGCGCTCCTCCCGCGCCCGCCTCTTGCCCCAATCCCGAAAGCGCTCCGCGACTCCGGCCTTCACCGTGTCCCAATCGCTACCGCCTAAGTTTTGGTCGCCAAGGAGTGAACCGATGAGATAGGTCGCCACATCTTTTGTGGCGTCCTTATCTTTAAGGAGCCGTGGATTTAAACGCCACGGTCGCTTGCCCCATGGCACCAAACTAGAGTCGGCAAATCTCAGTGCAAGAAGGCTATGGTCACTCAACGCGGAAGAACACAGCCAGCTAGAGTGCATGCTAGGAGCAAGCGAGGGCGAGACATAAAAACGATCGATCCTCGAGCGGCTCCCCCTCCCCGTCCAAGTCATGCCTGACTGGAGAGGACGGAGGGACCGCCAAGCATCGACAAGCCCCAGCTCTTTAACAAGCTCCCGCAACTCTAGCTCGCCGTTTCCGTCTCTAAACTTTGGAGTTCCTTTGAGGGAAACGCGATCCGCTTTTTCTAAAACACAGTTGAAATCGCCTACTAAAATGACACGGGAAGGGCCAACTAGATAAGAATCTAGGGAATTAAAGAAATCTTTCTGCTGTCCGCGCTTTGCTGGAGCATACACATTCACAATTCTAACGCCAGAGTCAAGATCCACTGACAGAACACGGCCGTCCGAATCCCTGGCGTAGCGTAGCACAGAACCGGTGAATCGTGGCATTAAAATGACAGCAACTCCCCGGCAATGTGCGCCACCATAATTCCAGTAGGATTTGGTGCCAAACGTTCTGTCAAAGTTCTTAATCTGTTGCAATTTAGACACAAAAGTTTCCTGCAAAAGGAGAATGTCTATTTTTCGAGACCGAGCTAAATGAATGACCTCAGCTTGTTTCGCTGCTCTAGTAATACCCCGACAATTAAAGGTAGCAATAGTTAGAGAAGAAGCCATGATGAAAGATAGGAGAGAAGACAGACTCTAGAATAGGCAAGAAGCGAAAAGAAAATCACAGAAGAGAAGAAAACAGCAGATACTCGAAGGTATCAGCTGCTGAAAAGCTACCTAATATAAAACCTACGAACGAGAGTCCCCCTCGGAGAGGGAATCCTCGTTCGTGGACGAGTACACTGTGTTAGACATTAACGAACACTCGCAATTGCCTGGTCCACAGTTAGGGCAAGAAGAACTGTTGTTCAACTCACCCGTGGTACCGTCCGTGACAGTCGACGAGGTGGACTCCTCGTCGGACTCTGTCGCTGCGGCTCGCTTCGGAACCGGGAGGTCGTCCTTAGGACTGCCGGGGCCGCCGCTCGGAGCCGCCGCCAGCCTCTCCTTGGAGGGCCCTGGTGATCGGTTGGCGCGCCGCTTCTTGCCCCGAACAGCGTCCGTCCAGCTCATGGGTTCCTGTGTCTCCTCGGCAGCAGGCGCGTCAGCAGGGCTGGTCCCGGGCGCACCGGCAGGCGAGGCCGGCGACGGCTCGGCGGCAGCAGAGAGGGTGGGGGCCTCAGCTAATTCCGACCCCGCCTCCTGCTCTTCCCCTCCTGGAGCCCGTTCGCTAATGGGCTCCGGCTGTGGCTGGGTCGAGCCCTCGGCGTCCCCCGGAGCAGCCTCCCGATCCTCCGCAACGCCGCTCACCTGCTCCTGGGAAGAAGAAGAGGCTACAGGCGGGGCGGCCGACGAATTCGTCCGCGCCTTGCACTGTGAGGGGCCATGATCGCCGCCGCAGTGCTTGCATTTTACCGCGCACTGGTCGTGACCAAAAGCCCCACAGCGCACACACTGTGGCACAGTGCACTTCGCCGCATGGTGTCCAGTCTTGTAGCAGCGCCGGCAAACCCGCGCGACGCCCTCATACTCAAACTGGACGATGACGTCCCTCACCTCGAGCAGGTTGGGGACACTCTTGTGCATCTCCATTTTGATCATGAGGACGCCGGTCGAGACCCCCGGCAGATACGGTGATTCCTCTCGCGCCACTTCCAAAACCTTTCCAAACCTCTCCAACAGTTGTACTATGATGCGCTTATCCGCGTCCGCCGGGAAGCCAATGATGCGCACCACCTTGACCCGAACACCTCGGTACTGAAACCTGATCCTCGCATCGCGAATGGCGAGGACGGGATCGTCTAAAAACCGCCGATTCGCCTCGTCATTCGCGAATGTCACCTCAAACTTCCCTAAGCCATAATCCTGAACACACGTCAGCTCACTGGGCGTGAAGCGCTTCACGAGCTCTTTGCAAATGTCGGCACTGCCGACGCCCTTAGGCACGCGTGCGTAGTGCACCCGCGGCCTAATCTGCGAGAGCAGACTGGTAGTCATCGTGGTACCACCACCACGAGGCTACCAAGTCAGTTAGGAGCTAGCCTAACCTGAGGGAAAAAAAAAAAAAAAAAAAAAAAAAAAAAAAAAAGGAGAAAAAAGGACAAAGAAACCTCACCAAAAACCTGCGAAAACCGACGAAAAACCTGTGCAGGAGTCCGCCGGGTCACCGCATGCGAACAGCGGGTCTCGTCCCACTCGCACGAACCAACACCTCCTTCAGACGAGGACGACGCCGCTCAAAGAGGAAGAAAGCTGCTGCCTTCTGAGATGAGAGCCGTGCTCGAATGGTTTCCGTTGCCACCATCGCGCGCCGCCGCTCGCGGGGAACGGATGAGAGTGTGAGAGAGAGAAGCCGTGCGAACCAATGGGGCGCGCGCGTTGTGCTGATCTCGTCAACACCCCTCGCTCATATTTAAGCGCGGCGAGACGGGGGGACACGCGCATTCGACTCTGGTCTCGCGTGCGTGTTGTGTGAAATCATGCCTCCCCAACCGTCTGGCAAAGCCGTCAAGAAGGCCGGCAAGGCGCAGAAGAATGTGCGCGCCACGGACAAGAAGAAGAAGAAGCGCCGCAGGAAGGAGAGCTTCTCCATCTACATCTATAAGGTGCTGAAGCAGGTGCACCCCGACACTGGTGTCTCCAGCAAGGCCATGTCCATCATGAACAGCTTCGTGAACGACATCTTCGAGCGTATCGCCGCCGAGTCGTCACGCCTTGCTCACTACAACAAGCGCTCGACCATCACGAGCCGGGAGATCCAGACCGCGGTGCGCCTGCTGCTGCCCGGAGAGCTGGCCAAGCACGCGGTGTCCGAGGGTACAAAAGCCGTCACCAAGTACACCAGCTCCAAGTAGGCGTGCGTCGTGGGCCACAGCGAGCAACGACAAATCAACGGCTCTTCTCAGAGCCACCCAAATTGTCTGCGTCGGCATAGGGGTTGTGCTGAGAGATTCGGCTCCGAATCCATCCTCTTCTCTCTGTTGAACACCGCTAGCAGGAGCGTTGGTGTGCCGCGCTCGACGTGTGTGCTCGGGGAGGTTGAACAGGTAAATTAGAGAAGACCGAGTGCGCGGAGAAAAGTGCCACAAGTACGGTAATGGAGGGAAAACAAAACCAGGAGCGTGGTAATTAAAAAAAAAAAAAAAAAACAGGGGGAAGGTGGCCGCTTCTCTCAAAAAAAGGTAACATGAACTCGAGTGTGTTCAGCTCTTGGGAAATGATAGAATAGGAAACTCGCGTCAGCGCTTGCCCGAGCAACTCCGACATGTCGGGCCAAATATGAAGGGGTATACACGGTATGCAGTGCATGCGGAGAGAAGGAAACTGCCGAACACTTGATAATGCTATGTAAAGGGCTTCACCTTATAGTTTAGAATGATGGCGCAGAGTTTTTCAAAAGCACCGGGGTTTAGAGACGGGGGAGGGCAAAATAGACTTTAGGCGGGTAGAATTAACTAGAAGGTGGTTATCTTATTGGTGGCTAAAGTCAAGGCAAGAGTGAAAACTAAACCATTCACTGCAAAGCACCGCGGTCCTATACTTCACTATTTAAAGAGAGAAAAAAAACAAGATAAATGTAGCTGTTTGTTAGGTCAGCATTATGGCTAGGTGGTGATAGCTGCCGCCCGATGTGAAGGGTACAGCCACATTCATCAGACAGCGCAGAGTTCCTTCTCTGCCACGCCATTCATTTGTTTACGAAATTGGGGCATTTATTTCTTGAGAGCGCAGGGCAGGCCCGTTTCGAGACTGTAGGAGGAGTGAATGTAGCTTAAAGTGCGTGGCGCGGTGAAAAATGTGCGGAAGCATTGATGCAAGAAAAGATAGGGGAGAAATATATAGACGCATGTGACAATAGCTGTAGAAGCAGAAAAGCGTGGCGGCGGACTGCATGCTAATTATTGTCCGAAAGCAAAGTATCGACAGCCCGAGTGAAGGAAAAAACAAAACTGTGCGTACGCATGACAGGGGTACCACGCAGGTGATTTATATAGTGCACAAAGAAGTACGAAATCCAGTAAAGAAAGGCGGTCGACACGAGGTATGGGCATTTCCCGTTTTCGCACCGAGTGCTCCGTTTGCGCGTCGCCGAAAGAAACATAGCCAGGCCGGCCAGCAAACGACACTGCTCGGCTTGACGTTTACATAATCACACGGTGTAGCGGAACACTGTGTTCTCTTCGAAAGAACAAATGCGCCTGTGCTAGGCACAAATGAGTGGTACGTTCCATTCGGAATGTGGTGGGAAACTTACCTTAAATGAATGAGCGGACGCACCGTTTATTTCCGCTTTGTTTTAGATTACTGACTATGTTCGGCGGGTCGACAGTGCATTTGTATGAAGCTTTCAAGCGCGATCATTTTGTAATTTCGCATCGTGCGTCCCTGCCACAAGTTCGGGGAAGGAATACTTTCAATATGGGAACCCTCATGATTGTGAAAGATGAAACTGCGACTACTTAAACACACTTGCACCACAGAAATGGCACGCGCAGTTTGGTATTGGGGCACGTGAGAAGGGAATACAATAGATGGGCATTGGCGCGCATCTTTTTTTCTTATTGATATGATATGTAAGGAGATGTCGGCGCACCATTATGGCGCCGGCTACTCCTTGGCCGTTGAGTTAAACTTGAACACGTATCTTGAAGCAAAACGTACAAAGCAGTGCATGGAAAGTAGAAAACTCGGGCAGAGATATGCAAAGACACACTTACACTTATACGCACATATCAGAACACAATGGTAAGTAAATGTTCGAAAGTCAATGAATGAAGTCTCTGATATAATGTCCCTCGATAATATTCGGTCCACCAGCACAAAACAGTAGAGCACACGTCTGGTCCGTATAAAGATGCATTCGCTCGTGTGTACATAATTGTCGACACGTCATTCATTTCACAACACACACATGATGAGAGTCACGTGATACTGTACATAATAAGTACATTTGTTACAAATGAAAGTTCGTTATTTCTTAATACTTATCAGCAATCCCGCTGTCTTGTAAAGAACGTGTTGATGCTTTTAAAGCGTGCGACTGTAAAACTCGAGTAGGCCACGGACCCAGAAGTTTCTTCATGTTAAACGGTCTGCGGTCTAATGCCAACTGTTCGGACTTAAGACGGCGTCTCGTGATGTGGACAGTCTACGAGAAGGTGACATACGTCTTCATCTATCAATCCGCATTCGCATTCGGGACTTTCAGCTCTGCCGTGTCTGTGCAAAGAAAAAAAAAAAAACAAATGTTTTTGTGTATGCCGTGCCTAGCCTCAATCGGTCAATTAGAGTTTCCGATATTCTATCTAATGCCAGCGTAATTTTTAATTCAATAAATGGATCGATGTGGTATAAATCGCACCTCTTTGTACTTTGGTCAAACCAAGCAGTTTTGCTCATTCTGAAAGTTGTATTCTTTATAATACTACGCAATTCACTTTTTTCGAAATATTGGTTGCCACGATGTGTAGACCTACTTTGTGTGCTCTGGACGGCTCTGGAAGGCCAACTGCAAATCTTCTTTGCACAGCTGATGCCGTCCGGATAGTCGTTGATAGATTACTTAACAGGTTGTCAGCCTCCGAAGGTATTATGTAAGCGAAAGTACGCATGCGTAAAACATGCAGCGAACGAACACTCTTCCAACGCTGTAAAGAAGAAAGAATGCATAAAGGGTGGTGCATTTTACGCTCCAATCTCGTCCTATGTAAGGCGCTTTAGAGTTAGGGCTGTTTTGCCTGTAATTGCGTGACCCTTGCAGGGTTCCTCACAGTGCAACCGTGCACTTGAAACGGGCAGGTGTTGAACCACCCCGCAAGGAGATGGGGAAACTTCGCTGCGACCGGACCGCTTGACAGTCCGTGTTTACGGGAGGAGAGGCGCGCCCGAGAGGAGGTGCGCTCTCACTCTCTGCCGTCCCCGTGAATGCTGAAATGAGCGCGGTCGCGTTGCGTGGCTTCGGTGAAACTGCCGTATCGCGATATGTAGTGGAGCTGCCACAGTAAAATTTGAGACACGCGTAGCCAGCCAAAGGTGCTGTTACTTTGCCGAATTTCACGTGCCGGCGTCCACAACAACGCGAGCACGCTTTGTTTAGAAATTTCCGGCCATGAGGCCGTGCCCGGACCGCGTGTGTTAGTCCCTTGGTTTGGCGACAAGGATGGCGTCAAAGTGACGCCGTGAAACGGGTTTCGTGCGTGCAAATGAGGCATTGATGTGATTAGAGAGAAAGCGAGAACATAGAAAAGAAAAAAAAAAAAGAGGGGGGGGGGCACACGCCGGGGACGAGTAGTCGCAAAGTGTTAAGTGTGCAGTTTATTTACGTGCGGCACACAGGTGAGCTGTTGCAGCTGTGAGTTTTGACAAATATTGCGTGTGTCATGTTCAGTGGACACGATGAAACGTTTTTTAGCGAACGCGTTGTATCCGCTGGGCTTGTACGTACGCGTACATGAATTGTCGCTTACTCGGTTTGATGTCTCCTTGCCGCTGGGGCAGCTGATACGACTGATACGCCATTTTGCAGCAGTGAAGGGTGCGTGAATGAATGGGCAAGAAACTTAGCAACAGTAACGAGAAAAGAATTAAAAACAAACAAACAAACGAAAGCATGTTTGCCGTGTATATTCAATCTTGTAGTGCAGAAAAATAGTCAGTGCAGCAACCTGCGCGGCCAACGCGCTCCTCGCGAAGAAAAGAGGGAGAGAGAGACGAGCTGGCCGCCGACCAACCGGCGTGCGCCGTTCGCCTTCCTCCTCAGTCTCGCGGGCCGGCGCCGACACCGCGACTCGATCGTGTCGAGCATTCGCTTTCCGGGCGCGTTTCGAAGCAGAAGCAGAAACTTCGGAAGCCGTCATGTCTGGCCGTGGCAAAGGTGGCAAAGGGCTGGGGAAGGGTGGCGCCAAGCGTCATCGAAAGGTGTTGCGTGACAACATCCAGGGCATAACCAAGCCGGCCATCCGTCGTCTGGCGCGCCGTGGCGGTGTCAAGCGCATCTCTGGCCTCATCTACGAGGAAACTCGCGGCGTTCTCAAGGTGTTCCTCGAGAACGTGATCCGCGATGCCGTCACTTACACCGAGCACGCCAAAAGGAAGACCGTGACAGCCATGGACGTCGTGTACGCCCTCAAGCGTCAGGGCCGCACCCTGTACGGATTCGGAGGCTAAGAAGCCAGCGGCGTCGCCTGCAGCCAGCCAACGAGAACACAACAGCCCTCTTCAGGGCTACCCACTTGATGCTTCGGCAGTGTGATCCCAGCGGTTCGCCATACCCGTCCGTCCCTCTTTGCAATATCATTGCGTCATCGCTCAGGTGAGCAGCACCTCGTGTAGTAGTAGCTTGATCGCGCTGGGTACTTGTCACGTTCACCGCATTTCGTTCGCGTCGTCGTCTTTCTCCTGGGTCTGCATGCACGAATCAATCGCCGCATCTGCGAGTTCTTCCTCTCCTTCCTGCAAGCCAAGCTGCTAAAACGGGCCCGTCAAGCGAACGTCGCCTAGTTACCTTATCGCGCGAAGGAAGAAGCCGAGCGCAGCGTTCTACCCTGGTCACTGCATTCTTGGAGACACGACTATGCTCAGGAAGCACGAACTCGCTTTTTTCTTTGGAATGCCCACTACACGATCGCGTCACGTTGTGTCAAAATAAATAAAAACGCACTATGTTCTACCGTGGGGCACCCAGACGAAGAAGGGATGTGTACTTACAAATGAAAAAATTGATTGTGACAGGTTGGTCGTGTTTACCGCGCCCGCTGTGCACTCAGAAGTGCCCCATTCAATAACACATTGTGTACATTGTCACGCCTAATAATTTTTGTTTGTTTTTTTTTTTCACACCTGGCGCTGCCGAGCTGCAAAATACAAAAAAAAAAAGAAAGAAAAGTGGAAGGGGATGTTTAAACAGAATTTCTGCGCAAGTCAGAAGCAAGTACACAATAAGCGCTGCCCATGCAGCGTGCTGAGGGAAGCTGCACTTGATAGAAGTGGCACTCATGTACTGTACTGGTGCTGCGAACACTGCAGTTGTGAAAGCTTTACTTGGACGGACAGCTACGCAACAAGTGTTTCCATTTCGCCGGCAGAGGTGGTCACTCTAGGGAGGCTGGCTTCGCCGCCCACGCGAGAGGGGGGGGGGGGGGGGGGACTAGCC
The DNA here is from genome assembly GCF_043290135.1 of Rhipicephalus microplus. Taxonomy (NCBI): domain Eukaryota; kingdom Metazoa; phylum Arthropoda; class Arachnida; order Ixodida; family Ixodidae; genus Rhipicephalus; species Rhipicephalus microplus. The sequence continues at coordinate 92,998 of NW_027464917.1, forward strand.
CATGATGTAAACGCGAGAGGTTCGAGCGCGGGAAATTCGAAAGCAAGGCGCGCTCGCGTGAGCCTGCCGTCAGATGGCGACACCAACCCACGAGCATTGCATTTTCAAGTGCACCCTTGGTTTCCCACCCACCTCCGCACAGGACGAGGCGTGTCGAATGTGTAACCAAGGCGCACGACAGTGGTTCTGCTCAGGCAAGCCTACCTATAACAAAAATTGTTCTCCATGTGTGTACCTTCATTTTCTCGTGAAAATGTGAAAGAGGAGTGAATGGGGCTTTTTGAGGCGCGTGTTGATCTTCGTTTCTATTATGATTATTATTTTTCACCCTTTCATTGAGTCCATTTCCTGCTTTTTGTGCCACATATTTAGCACTTAGAGGTTGGGGGGGGGGGGGGGGATTGCTGATGTGTAAGATGGAAAAGAAGAGGAAAGTGAGCCCCGAAACTGTCTGCATCAGGATGCGACACCTCAGCGGTAGCTCACAAGGGATGGGGGGTGAGGGGGGATTAAAAGGGTGGGAATAAAAGTGTAGAGAAAGAGACATGAGGGAAGCCAGAGTGAGACGACATATCGAGGGAATAGGAGTAAAAATGAAACAAAACATTCGAACGCAAACACCCCGTACATCCAACCGCCATTGAGCGCACCTAGTAGTTTGGCAAGTATGTATGAGTGATTCTTAAGAGGGAAAGGAAGATAAAATTGAGTCCCGTTACTGTCTGCGATTGAGCAAGTAGGCGCGCTCAGTGGCAGTTGGATGTACGGGGTGTTTGTGTTAGAATGTTTTGTTGCGTTTTACTCCTTGTCGTTGCGCGGACGTGTATGCATATACCAACACTGCCGGTGGTCTCTCGTCGTCTTCGCCCATCTACGTAATGGTCGCAAATAAGCGACAACGCAAGGAGCAAGTTTTTTTGGCGTGGCAGTGCGCATTTGCCCTCGGTGATGCGAGGCGCTCTAGTGCGATGCGCGCTGTTGGCGTGAATGGTGGCGTCTCGCACTCCGTCGCGCCGCTTCGGGAAGCGACGAGCTACAGCGTCGATTGATGTGTTGCCTGGAAGGCGAAAGAAATGCGCAGCAGGCTGTATTGTACAGCGGTAGTGGTTTCGTTTCGGTGTACCTCTTTGCAGCCGCGAACTGCACGGTTGCCCGAAAATGAGCGCCAGCCAGCATCCTGGCGTACGCTTCCGCGCTCGCACGCGGACGGGTTCTCACGCTTCGGCCAATGGGAGGGAGAGAGATGGGTCGTGCGGCGAAGCCGCTTTTGCCGATCTCCGGCAGGAGCGCAGTTTCGCTCCGTCAGTCGAGGTGATCGGACGCACGCAGCATGGCCCGAACTAAACAAACCGCGCGCAAGAGTACTGGAGGCAAGGCTCCGCGTAAGCAGCTTGCTACCAAGGCTGCTCGCAAGAGTGCCCCTGCCACAGGCGGGGTGAAGAAACCTCACCGTTACAGGCCTGGAACCGTGGCCCTGCGTGAAATTCGCCGATACCAGAAGTCGACCGAACTGCTGATCCGCAAGCTTCCCTTTCAGCGCCTGGTGCGGGAAATCGCTCAGGACTTCAAGACGGACCTCCGTTTCCAGAGTTCTGCCGTGATGGCCCTACAGGAAGCTAGCGAGGCCTACCTCGTTGGTCTTTTCGAAGACACCAACCTGTGCGCCATCCACGCTAAGCGCGTCACCATCATGCCAAAGGACATCCAGCTGGCTCGGCGCATTCGCGGTGAGCGCGCCTAAGTTGGGCTGCTCCCTGCGCTTCGGTCGACAGGCAAGCAACAACAAACGGTCCTTCTCAGGACCACCAACGTGTCTGCTTTGGCTACGAGACCACTCCAGGCCACGTACTCCGGCCGCACCCTCTTTTGCTGTCATGTTTTGTACGTACGTGGCTGCCGTTGTCTAGCGCGCGGAAGAACGGAACGTCGGCGCGTCGTTATTACGAAGAAATGGCTCAGCTTTGACAAATTCAAGGTAAAAGTGTGTATCATTATGAGTAGACAGAGAAAAGGTAGGCTAGCTTCAGTCGGTGTGTGTGCAGCAGCCGTGCTGCGACCCTGTGGTGTGTCAATTTCATTTATGTGTTTACCTTTTTGCCCGCCGCTTGTAAGGTGTTTTTGAGGGCTTCTGTTTGCGTAACGCCATGGTGACTTGGGCTGCTGGACCCCGGCGCAACTTTTGGGTGCACTCGTAGGAGGTGATGAAGTTTTACCGAGAGACGAAATAAACAATTGTATCGGGCCAGTTGGTAAGGATCCATCTCGCTAGGAAGCGCAGCCACTATTACACAGACCTCACAACACAAGCGCTTAACTTCAACTGAACTTTCATTGCAAACGTCAGAGTTTATAAAGGGGGTGAACAGAGAAAAAGAATAGTAAAAGGTAGACAACAAAAAGCACACGTGCCAGTCCCGCACATTACTGTCTGTTATTCTCTATCACCCCATCCAAAAAACAGTTCTTTCCGCGTGAGCGCGATAGAGAGTGCACTAACACACTCGAAATCATCGCGTGTCATTTCCTTTCATTTCTTTTGAAGCTGAACAAGTTTTTGTGCCATATTCTGGACAATTTTTTTTTTTTTTTTTTTTGCAATAAACGTTTAGTTGAAGTTAAGCGCTTGTGTTGTGTGTTCTGTGTAATAGTGGCTGCGCTGCCTAGCAAGATAGACGAAATAAATTGTGTTAGAAGCACCAAATGGAATGCGCTAACGGCGGGTTCTCTCTCTCTCTCTCTCTTTTTTTTTTTTTACCTTACGTTTGTTTTTCTATTCAAAGGTATTAAATTTACTCTGTCCCTGTGCTGACCCGTTCAGGTGTCATCGTAAGGATAGACGGTTACGTGTGGAGCTTTTTTTTTTTTTTTTTTTAATGAGAAATGACAACGCTTACATGCTCTTTTCTGTCTTTTTCGGTGCCGAGCTGCGTGATTTGGTTGTCTCTTTGCAGCATTTGGCGTCGCGCACTTGTGGCTAACTGATGTCGCGAGGAAATATATATAAAGTATAGAAAAACAAACACGCTTGAGGGTACGAACAGAGCCATCGTGACTGCGAAGCGAAACACGGCCGCGTCACCTGTTTGGGTGGTCCTTAGAAGGACCGTTTGGGGAATGCGGCGAGCGCGCGGAAGGGGTGCTCGCTTACGCCTTCTTCTCCGTCTTCTTTGGAAGAAGCACGGCTTGAATGTTGGGCAACACACCGCCCTGCGCGATGGTGACGCCGGAAAGCAGTTTGTTCAGCTCCTCGTCGTTGCGGATGGCGAGCTGCAAGTGACGGGGGATGATCCGGGTCTTCTTGTTGTCACGAGCGGCGTTGCCCGCCAGCTCGAGCACCTCGGCGGCCAGGTACTCGAGTACGGCAGCCAGGTAGACCGGAGCGCCAGCTCCGACGCGCTCGGCGTAGTTTCCCTTGCGTAGGAGGCGGTGAATACGGCCCACGGGGAACTGAAGCCCCGCGCGGCTAGAACGGGTCTTGCTCTTGCCTTTCGCCTTGCCGCCCTTGCCACGTCCGGACATGGTGTTGCTTTTCGCTTGGTACGACGCCGGTTGCCGAAAACAAGAAAGCTGCTGCCTTCTGAGATGAGAGCCGTGCTCGAATGGTTTCCGTTGCCACCATCGCGCGCCGCCGCTCGCGGGGAACGGATGAGAGTGTGAGAGAGAGAAGCCGTGCGAACCAATGGGGCGCGCGCGTTGTGCTGATCTCGTCAACACCCCTCGCTCATATTTAAGCGCGGCGAGACGGGGGGACACGCGCATTCGACTCTGGTCTCGCGTGCGTGTTGTGTGAAATCATGCCTCCCCAACCGTCTGGCAAAGCCGTCAAGAAGGCCGGCAAGGCGCAGAAGAATGTGCGCGCCACGGACAAGAAGAAGAAGAAGCGCCGCAGGAAGGAGAGCTTCTCCATCTACATCTATAAGGTGCTGAAGCAGGTGCACCCCGACACTGGTGTCTCCAGCAAGGCCATGTCCATCATGAACAGCTTCGTGAACGACATCTTCGAGCGTATCGCCGCCGAGTCGTCACGCCTTGCTCACTACAACAAGCGCTCGACCATCACGAGCCGGGAGATCCAGACCGCGGTGCGCCTGCTGCTGCCCGGAGAGCTGGCCAAGCACGCGGTGTCCGAGGGTACAAAAGCCGTCACCAAGTACACCAGCTCCAAGTAGGCGTGCGTCGTGGGCCACAGCGAGCAACGACAAATCAACGGCTCTTCTCAGAGCCACCCAAATTGTCTGCGTCGGCATAGGGGTTGTGCTGAGAGATTCGGCTCCGAATCCATCCTCTTCTCTCTGTTGAACACCGCTAGCAGGAGCGTTGGTGTGCCGCGCTCGACGTGTGTGCTCGGGGAGGTTGAACAGGTAAATTAGAGAAGACCGAGTGCGCGGAGAAAAGTGCCACAAGTACGGTAATGGAGGGAAAACAAAACCAGGAGCGTGGTAATTAAAAAAAAAAAAAAAAAACAGGGGGAAGGTGGCCGCTTCTCTCAAAAAAAGGTAACATGAACTCGAGTGTGTTCAGCTCTTGGGAAATGATAGAATAGGAAACTCGCGTCAGCGCTTGCCCGAGCAACTCCGACATGTCGGGCCAAATATGAAGGGGTATACACGGTATGCAGTGCATGCGGAGAGAAGGAAACTGCCGAACACTTGATAATGCTATGTAAAGGGCTTCACCTTATAGTTTAGAATGATGGCGCAGAGTTTTTCAAAAGCACCGGGGTTTAGAGACGGGGGAGGGCAAAATAGACTTTAGGCGGGTAGAATTAACTAGAAGGTGGTTATCTTATTGGTGGCTAAAGTCAAGGCAAGAGTGAAAACTAAACCATTCACTGCAAAGCACCGCGGTCCTATACTTCACTATTTAAAGAGAGAAAAAAAACAAGATAAATGTAGCTGTTTGTTAGGTCAGCATTATGGCTAGGTGGTGATAGCTGCCGCCCGATGTGAAGGGTACAGCCACATTCATCAGACAGCGCAGAGTTCCTTCTCTGCCACGCCATTCATTTGTTTACGAAATTGGGGCATTTATTTCTTGAGAGCGCAGGGCAGGCCCGTTTCGAGACTGTAGGAGGAGTGAATGTAGCTTAAAGTGCGTGGCGCGGTGAAAAATGTGCGGAAGCATTGATGCAAGAAAAGATAGGGGAGAAATATATAGACGCATGTGACAATAGCTGTAGAAGCAGAAAAGCGTGGCGGCGGACTGCATGCTAATTATTGTCCGAAAGCAAAGTATCGACAGCCCGAGTGAAGGAAAAAACAAAACTGTGCGTACGCATGACAGGGGTACCACGCAGGTGATTTATATAGTGCACAAAGAAGTACGAAATCCAGTAAAGAAAGGCGGTCGACACGAGGTATGGGCATTTCCCGTTTTCGCACCGAGTGCTCCGTTTGCGCGTCGCCGAAAGAAACATAGCCAGGCCGGCCAGCAAACGACACTGCTCGGCTTGACGTTTACATAATCACACGGTGTAGCGGAACACTGTGTTCTCTTCGAAAGAACAAATGCGCCTGTGCTAGGCACAAATGAGTGGTACGTTCCATTCGGAATGTGGTGGGAAACTTACCTTAAATGAATGAGCGGACGCACCGTTTATTTCCGCTTTGTTTTAGATTACTGACTATGTTCGGCGGGTCGACAGTGCATTTGTATGAAGCTTTCAAGCGCGATCATTTTGTAATTTCGCATCGTGCGTCCCTGCCACAAGTTCGGGGAAGGAATACTTTCAATATGGGAACCCTCATGATTGTGAAAGATGAAACTGCGACTACTTAAACACACTTGCACCACAGAAATGGCACGCGCAGTTTGGTATTGGGGCACGTGAGAAGGGAATACAATAGATGGGCATTGGCGCGCATCTTTTTTTCTTATTGATATGATATGTAAGGAGATGTCGGCGCACCATTATGGCGCCGGCTACTCCTTGGCCGTTGAGTTAAACTTGAACACGTATCTTGAAGCAAAACGTACAAAGCAGTGCATGGAAAGTAGAAAACTCGGGCAGAGATATGCAAAGACACACTTACACTTATACGCACATATCAGAACACAATGGTAAGTAAATGTTCGAAAGTCAATGAATGAAGTCTCTGATATAATGTCCCTCGATAATATTCGGTCCACCAGCACAAAACAGTAGAGCACACGTCTGGTCCGTATAAAGATGCATTCGCTCGTGTGTACATAATTGTCGACACGTCATTCATTTCACAACACACACATGATGAGAGTCACGTGATACTGTACATAATAAGTACATTTGTTACAAATGAAAGTTCGTTATTTCTTAATACTTATCAGCAATCCCGCTGTCTTGTAAAGAACGTGTTGATGCTTTTAAAGCGTGCGACTGTAAAACTCGAGTAGGCCACGGACCCAGAAGTTTCTTCATGTTAAACGGTCTGCGGTCTAATGCCAACTGTTCGGACTTAAGACGGCGTCTCGTGATGTGGACAGTCTACGAGAAGGTGACATACGTCTTCATCTATCAATCCGCATTCGCATTCGGGACTTTCAGCTCTGCCGTGTCTGTGCAAAGAAAAAAAAAAAAACAAATGTTTTTGTGTATGCCGTGCCTAGCCTCAATCGGTCAATTAGAGTTTCCGATATTCTATCTAATGCCAGCGTAATTTTTAATTCAATAAATGGATCGATGTGGTATAAATCGCACCTCTTTGTACTTTGGTCAAACCAAGCAGTTTTGCTCATTCTGAAAGTTGTATTCTTTATAATACTACGCAATTCACTTTTTTCGAAATATTGGTTGCCACGATGTGTAGACCTACTTTGTGTGCTCTGGACGGCTCTGGAAGGCCAACTGCAAATCTTCTTTGCACAGCTGATGCCGTCCGGATAGTCGTTGATAGATTACTTAACAGGTTGTCAGCCTCCGAAGGTATTATGTAAGCGAAAGTACGCATGCGTAAAACATGCAGCGAACGAACACTCTTCCAACGCTGTAAAGAAGAAAGAATGCATAAAGGGTGGTGCATTTTACGCTCCAATCTCGTCCTATGTAAGGCGCTTTAGAGTTAGGGCTGTTTTGCCTGTAATTGCGTGACCCTTGCAGGGTTCCTCACAGTGCAACCGTGCACTTGAAACGGGCAGGTGTTGAACCACCCCGCAAGGAGATGGGGAAACTTCGCTGCGACCGGACCGCTTGACAGTCCGTGTTTACGGGAGGAGAGGCGCGCCCGAGAGGAGGTGCGCTCTCACTCTCTGCCGTCCCCGTGAATGCTGAAATGAGCGCGGTCGCGTTGCGTGGCTTCGGTGAAACTGCCGTATCGCGATATGTAGTGGAGCTGCCACAGTAAAATTTGAGACACGCGTAGCCAGCCAAAGGTGCTGTTACTTTGCCGAATTTCACGTGCCGGCGTCCACAACAACGCGAGCACGCTTTGTTTAGAAATTTCCGGCCATGAGGCCGTGCCCGGACCGCGTGTGTTAGTCCCTTGGTTTGGCGACAAGGATGGCGTCAAAGTGACGCCGTGAAACGGGTTTCGTGCGTGCAAATGAGGCATTGATGTGATTAGAGAGAAAGTGAGAACATAGAAAAGAAAAAAAAAAAAGAGGGGGGGGGGCACACGCCGGGGACGAGTAGTCGCAAAGTGTTAAGTGTGCAGTTTATTTACGTGCGGCACACAGGTGAGCTGTTGCAGCTGTGAGTTTTGACAAATATTGCGTGTGTCATGTTCAGTGGACACGATGAAACGTTTTTTAGCGAACGCGTTGTATCCGCTGGGCTTGTACGTACGCGTACATGAATTGTCGCTTACTCGGTTTGATGTCTCCTTGCCGCTGGGGCAGCTGATACGACTGATACGCCATTTTGCAGCAGTGAAGGGTGCGTGAATGAATGGGCAAGAAACTTAGCAACAGTAACGAGAAAAGAATTAAAAACAAACAAACAAACGAAAGCATGTTTGCCGTGTATATTCAATCTTGTAGTGCAGAAAAATAGTCAGTGCAGCAACCTGCGCGGCCAACGCGCTCCTCGCGAAGAAAAGAGGGAGAGAGAGACGAGCTGGCCGCCGACCAACCGGCGTGCGCCGTTCGCCTTCCTCCTCAGTCTCGCGGGCCGGCGCCGACACCGCGACTCGATCGTGTCGAGCATTCGCTTTCCGGGCGCGTTTCGAAGCAGAAGCAGAAACTTCGGAAGCCGTCATGTCTGGCCGTGGCAAAGGTGGCAAAGGGCTGGGGAAGGGTGGCGCCAAGCGTCATCGAAAGGTGTTGCGTGACAACATCCAGGGCATAACCAAGCCGGCCATCCGTCGTCTGGCGCGCCGTGGCGGTGTCAAGCGCATCTCTGGCCTCATCTACGAGGAAACTCGCGGCGTTCTCAAGGTGTTCCTCGAGAACGTGATCCGCGATGCCGTCACTTACACCGAGCACGCCAAAAGGAAGACCGTGACAGCCATGGACGTCGTGTACGCCCTCAAGCGTCAGGGCCGCACCCTGTACGGATTCGGAGGCTAAGAAGCCAGCGGCGTCGCCTGCAGCCAGCCAACGAGAACACAACAGCCCTCTTCAGGGCTACCCACTTGATGCTTCGGCAGTGTGATCCCAGCGGTTCGCCATACCCGTCCGTCCCTCTTTGCAATATCATTGCGTCATCGCTCAGGTGAGCAGCACCTCGTGTAGTAGTAGCTTGATCGCGCTGGGTACTTGTCACGTTCACCGCATTTCGTTCGCGTCGTCGTCTTTCTCCTGGGTCTGCATGCACGAATCAATCGCCGCATCTGCGAGTTCTTCCTCTCCTTCCTGCAAGCCAAGCTGCTAAAACGGGCCCGTCAAGCGAACGTCGCCTAGTTACCTTATCGCGCGAAGGAAGAAGCCGAGCGCAGCGTTCTACCCTGGTCACTGCATTCTTGGAGACACGACTATGCTCAGGAAGCACGAACTCGCTTTTTTCTTTGGAATGCCCACTACACGATCGCGTCACGTTGTGTCAAAATAAATAAAAACGCACTATGTTCTACCGTGGGGCACCCAGACGAAGAAGGGATGTGTACTTACAAATGAAAAAATTGATTGTGACAGGTTGGTCGTGTTTACCGCGCCCGCTGTGCACTCAGAAGTGCCCCATTCAATAACACATTGTGTACATTGTCACGCCTAATAATTTTTGTTTGTTTTTTTTTTTCACACCTGGCGCTGCCGAGCTGCAAAATACAAAAAAAAAAGAAAGAAAAGTGGAAGGGGATGTTTAAACAGAATTTCTGCGCAAGTCAGAAGCAAGTACACAATAAGCGCTGCCCATGCAGCGTGCTGAGGGAAGCTGCACTTGATAGAAGTGGCACTCATGTACTGTACTGGTGCTGCGAACACTGCAGTTGTGAAAGCTTTACTTGGACGGACAGCTACGCAACAAGTGTTTCCATTTCGCCGGCAGAGGTGGTCACTCTAGGGAGGCTGGCTTCGCCGCCCACGCGAGAGGGGGGGGGGGGGGGGGACTAGCCCATGATGTAAACGCGAGAGGTTCGAGCGCGGGAAATTCGAAAGCAAGGCGCGCTCGCGTGAGCCTGCCGTCAGATGGCGACACCAACCCACGAGCATTGCATTTTCAAGTGCACCCTTGGTTTCCCACCCACCTCCGCACAGGACGAGGCGTGTCGAATGTGTAACCAAGGCGCACGACAGTGGTTCTGCTCAGGCAAGCCTACCTATAACAAAAATTGTTCTCCATGTGTGTACCTTCATTTTCTCGTGAAAATGTGAAAGAGGAGTGAATGGGGCTTTTTGAGGCGCGTGTTGATCTTCGTTTCTATTATGATTATTATTTTTCACCCTTTCATTGAGTCCATTTCCTGCTTTTTGTGCCACATATTTAGCACTTAGAGGTTGGGGGGGGGGGGATTGCTGATGTGTAAGATGGAAAAGAAGAGGAAAGTGAGCCCCGAAACTGTCTGCATCAGGATGCGACACCTCAGCGGTAGCTCACAAGGGATGGGGGGTGAGGGGGGATTAAAAGGGTGGGAATAAAAGTGTAGAGAAAGAGACATGAGGGAAGCCAGAGTGAGACGACATATCGAGGGAATAGGAGTAAAAATGAAACAAAACATTCGAACGCAAACACCCCGTACATCCAACCGCCATTGAGCGCACCTAGTAGTTTGGCAAGTATGTATGAGTGATTCTTAAGAGGGAAAGGAAGATAAAATTGAGTCCCGTTACTGTCTGCGATTGAGCAAGTAGGCGCGCTCAGTGGCAGTTGGATGTACGGGGTGTTTGTGTTAGAATGTTTTGTTGCGTTTTACTCCTTGTCGTTGCGCGGACGTGTATGCATATACCAACACTGCCGGTGGTCTCTCGTCGTCTTCGCCCATCTACGTAATGGTCGCAAATAAGCGACAACGCAAGGAGCAAGTTTTTTTGGCGTGGCAGTGCGCATTTGCCCTCGGTGATGCGAGGCGCTCTAGTGCGATGCGCGCTGTTGGCGTGAATGGTGGCGTCTCGCACTCCGTCGCGCCGCTTCGGGAAGCGACGAGCTACAGCGTCGATTGATGTGTTGCCTGGAAGGCGAAAGAAATGCGCAGCAGGCTGTATTGTACAGCGGTAGTGGTTTCGTTTCGGTGTACCTCTTTGCAGCCGCGAACTGCACGGTTGCCCGAAAATGAGCGCCAGCCAGCATCCTGGCGTACGCTTCCGCGCTCGCACGCGGACGGGTTCTCACGCTTCGGCCAATGGGAGGGAGAGAGATGGGTCGTGCGGCGAAGCCGCTTTTGCCGATCTCCGGCAGGAGCGCAGTTTCGCTCCGTCAGTCGAGGTGATCGGACGCACGCAGCATGGCCCGAACTAAACAAACCGCGCGCAAGAGTACTGGAGGCAAGGCTCCGCGTAAGCAGCTTGCTACCAAGGCTGCTCGCAAGAGTGCCCCTGCCACAGGCGGGGTGAAGAAACCTCACCGTTACAGGCCTGGAACCGTGGCCCTGCGTGAAATTCGCCGATACCAGAAGTCGACCGAACTGCTGATCCGCAAGCTTCCCTTTCAGCGCCTGGTGCGGGAAATCGCTCAGGACTTCAAGACGGACCTCCGTTTCCAGAGTTCTGCCGTGATGGCCCTACAGGAAGCTAGCGAGGCCTACCTCGTTGGTCTTTTCGAAGACACCAACCTGTGCGCCATCCACGCTAAGCGCGTCACCATCATGCCAAAGGACATCCAGCTGGCTCGGCGCATTCGCGGTGAGCGCGCCTAAGTTGGGCTGCTCCCTGCGCTTCGGTCGACAGGCAAGCAACAACAAACGGTCCTTCTCAGGACCACCAACGTGTCTGCTTTGGCTACGAGACCACTCCAGGCCACGTACTCCGGCCGCACCCTCTTTTGCTGTCATGTTTTGTACGTACGTGGCTGCCGTTGTCTAGCGCGCGGAAGAACGGAACGTCGGCGCGTCGTTATTACGAAGAAATGGCTCAGCTTTGACAAATTCAAGGTAAAAGTGTGTATCATTATGAGTAGACAGAGAAAAGGTAGGCTAGCTTCAGTCGGTGTGTGTGCAGCAGCCGTGCTGCGACCCTGTGGTGTGTCAATTTCATTTATGTGTTTACCTTTTTGCCCGCCGCTTGTAAGGTGTTTTTGAGGGCTTCTGTTTGCGTAACGCCATGGTGACTTGGGCTGCTGGACCCCGGCGCAACTTTTGGGTGCACTCGTAGGAGGTGATGAAGTTTTACCGAGAGACGAAATAAACAATTGTATCGGGCCAGTTGGTAAGGATCCATCTCGCTAGGAAGCGCAGCCACTATTACACAGACCTCACAACACAAGTGCTTAACTTCAACTGAACTTTCATTGCAAACGTCAGAGTTTATAAAGGGGGTGAACAGAGAAAAAGAATAGTAAAAGGTAGACAACAAAAAGCACACGTGCCAGTCCCGCACATTACTGTCTGTTATTCTCTATCACCCCATCCAAAAAACAGTTCTTTCCGCGTGAGCGCGATAGAGAGTGCACTAACACACTCGAAATCATCGCGTGTCATTTCCTTTCATTTCTTTTGAAGCTGAACAAGTTTTTGTGCCATATTCTGGACAATTTTTTTTTTTTTTTTTTTGCAATAAACGTTTAGTTGAAGTTAAGCGCTTGTGTTGTGTGTTCTGTGTAATAGTGGCTGCGCTGCCTAGCAAGATAGACGAAATAAATTGTGTTAGAAGCACCAAATGGAATGCGCTAACGGCGGGTTCTCTCTCTCTCTCTCTCTTTTTTTTTTTTTACCTTACGTTTGTTTTTCTATTCAAAGGTATTAAATTTACTCTGTCCCTGTGCTGACCCGTTCAGGTGTCATCGTAAGGATAGACGGTTACGTGTGGAGCTTTTTTTTTTTTTTTTTTAATGAGAAATGACAACGCTTACATGCTCTTTTCTGTCTTTTTCGGTGCCGAGCTGCGTGATTTGGTTGTCTCTTTGCAGCATTTGGCGTCGCGCACTTGTGGCTAACTGATGTCGCGAGGAAATATATATAAAGTATAGAAAAACAAACACGCTTGAGGGTACGAACAGAGCCATCGTGACTGCGAAGCGAAACACGGCCGCGTCACCTGTTTGGGTGGTCCTTAGAAGGACCGTTTGGGGAATGCGGCGAGCGCGCGGAAGGGGTGCTCGCTTACGCCTTCTTCTCCGTCTTCTTTGGAAGAAGCACGGCTTGAATGTTGGGCAACACACCGCCCTGCGCGATGGTGACGCCGGAAAGCAGTTTGTTCAGCTCCTCGTCGTTGCGGATGGCGAGCTGCAAGTGACGGGGGATGATCCGGGTCTTCTTGTTGTCACGAGCGGCGTTGCCCGCCAGCTCGAGCACCTCGGCGGCCAGGTACTCGAGTACGGCAGCCAGGTAGACCGGAGCGCCAGCTCCGACGCGCTCGGCGTAGTTTCCCTTGCGTAGGAGGCGGTGAATACGGCCCACGGGGAACTGAAGCCCCGCGCGGCTAGAACGGGTCTTGCTCTTGCCTTTCGCCTTGCCGCCCTTGCCACGTCCGGACATGGTGTTGCTTTTCGCTTGGTACGACGCCGGTTGCCGAAAACAAGAAAGCTGCTGCCTTCTGAGATGAGAGCCGTGCTCGAATGGTTTCCGTTGCCACCATCGCGCGCCGCCGCTCGCGGGGAACGGATGAGAGTGTGAGAGAGAGAAGCCGTGCGAACCAATGGGGCGCGCGCGTTGTGCTGATCTCGTCAACACCCCTCGCTCATATTTAAGCGCGGCGAGACGGGGGGACACGCGCATTCGACTCTGGTCTCGCGTGCGTGTTGTGTGAAATCATGCCTCCCCAACCGTCTGGCAAAGCCGTCAAGAAGGCCGGCAAGGCGCAGAAGAATGTGCGCGCCACGGACAAGAAGAAGAAGAAGCGCCGCAGGAAGGAGAGCTTCTCCATCTACATCTATAAGGTGCTGAAGCAGGTGCACCCCGACACTGGTGTCTCCAGCAAGGCCATGTCCATCATGAACAGCTTCGTGAACGACATCTTCGAGCGTATCGCCGCCGAGTCGTCACGCCTTGCTCACTACAACAAGCGCTCGACCATCACGAGCCGGGAGATCCAGACCGCGGTGCGCCTGCTGCTGCCCGGAGAGCTGGCCAAGCACGCGGTGTCCGAGGGTACAAAAGCCGTCACCAAGTACACCAGCTCCAAGTAGGCGTGCGTCGTGGGCCACAGCGAGCAACGACAAATCAACGGCTCTTCTCAGAGCCACCCAAATTGTCTGCGTCGGCATAGGGGTTGTGCTGAGAGATTCGGCTCCGAATCCATCCTCTTCTCTCTGTTGAACACCGCTAGCAGGAGCGTTGGTGTGCCGCGCTCGACGTGTGTGCTCGGGGAGGTTGAACAGGTAAATTAGAGAAGACCGAGTGCGCGGAGAAAAGTGCCACAAGTACGGTAATGGAGGGAAAACAAAACCAGGAGCGTGGTAATTAAAAAAAAAAAAAAAACAGGGGGAAGGTGGCCGCTTCTCTCAAAAAAAGGTAACATGAACTCGAGTGTGTTCAGCTCTTGGGAAATGATAGAATAGGAAACTCGCGTCAGCGCTTGCCCGAGCAACTCCGACATGTCGGGCCAAATATGAAGGGGTATACACGGTATGCAGTGCATGCGGAGAGAAGGAAACTGCCGAACACTTGATAATGCTATGTAAAGGGCTTCACCTTATAGTTTAGAATGATGGCGCAGAGTTTTTCAAAAGCACCGGGGTTTAGAGACGGGGGAGGGCAAAATAGACTTTAGGCGGGTAGAATTAACTAGAAGGTGGTTATCTTATTGGTGGCTAAAGTCAAGGCAAGAGTGAAAACTAAACCATTCACTGCAAAGCACCGCGGTCCTATACTTCACTATTTAAAGAGAGAAAAAAAACAAGATAAATGTAGCTGTTTGTTAGGTCAGCATTATGGCTAGGTGGTGATAGCTGCCGCCCGATGTGAAGGGTACAGCCACATTCATCAGACAGCGCAGAGTTCCTTCTCTGCCACGCCATTCATTTGTTTACGAAATTGGGGCATTTATTTCTTGAGAGCGCAGGGCAGGCCCGTTTCGAGACTGTAGGAGGAGTGAATGTAGCTTAAAGTGCGTGGCGCGGTGAAAAATGTGCGGAAGCATTGATGCAAGAAAAGATAGGGGAGAAATATATAGACGCATGTGACAATAGCTGTAGAAGCAGAAAAGCGTGGCGGCGGACTGCATGCTAATTATTGTCCGAAAGCAAAGTATCGACAGCCCGAGTGAAGGAAAAAACAAAACTGTGCGTACGCATGACAGGGGTACCACGCAGGTGATTTATATAGTGCACAAAGAAGTACGAAATCCAGTAAAGAAAGGCGGTCGACACGAGGTATGGGCATTTCCCGTTTTCGCACCGAGTGCTCCGTTTGCGCGTCGCCGAAAGAAACATAGCCAGGCCGGCCAGCAAACGACACTGCTCGGCTTGACGTTTACATAATCACACGGTGTAGCGGAACACTGTGTTCTCTTCGAAAGAACAAATGCGCCTGTGCTAGGCACAAATGAGTGGTACGTTCCATTCGGAATGTGGTGGGAAACTTACCTTAAATGAATGAGCGGACGCACCGTTTATTTCCGCTTTGTTTTAGATTACTGACTATGTTCGGCGGGTCGACAGTGCATTTGTATGAAGCTTTCAAGCGCGATCATTTTGTAATTTCGCATCGTGCGTCCCTGCCACAAGTTCGGGGAAGGAATACTTTCAATATGGGAACCCTCATGATTGTGAAAGATGAAACTGCGACTACTTAAACACACTTGCACCACAGAAATGGCACGCGCAGTTTGGTATTGGGGCACGTGAGAAGGGAATACAATAGATGGGCATTGGCGCGCATCTTTTTTTCTTATTGATATGATATGTAAGGAGATGTCGGCGCACCATTATGGCGCCGGCTACTCCTTGGCCGTTGAGTTAAACTTGAACACGTATCTTGAAGCAAAACGTACAAAGCAGTGCATGGAAAGTAGAAAACTCGGGCAGAGATATGCAAAGACACACTTACACTTATACGCACATATCAGAACACAATGGTAAGTAAATGTTCGAAAGTCAATGAATGAAGTCTCTGATATAATGTCCCTCGATAATATTCGGTCCACCAGCACAAAACAGTAGAGCACACGTCTGGTCCGTATAAAGATGCATTCGCTCGTGTGTACATAATTGTCGACACGTCATTCATTTCACAACACACACATGATGAGAGTCACGTGATACTGTACATAATAAGTACATTTGTTACAAATGAAAGTTCGTTATTTCTTAATACTTATCAGCAATCCCGCTGTCTTGTAAAGAACGTGTTGATGCTTTTAAAGCGTGCGACTGTAAAACTCGAGTAGGCCACGGACCCAGAAGTTTCTTCATGTTAAACGGTCTGCGGTCTAATGCCAACTGTTCGGACTTAAGACGGCGTCTCGTGATGTGGACAGTCTACGAGAAGGTGACATACGTCTTCATCTATCAATCCGCATTCGCATTCGGGACTTTCAGCTCTGCCGTGTCTGTGCAAAGAAAAAAAAAAAAAACAAATGTTTTTGTGTATGCCGTGCCTAGCCTCAATCGGTCAATTAGAGTTTCCGATATTCTATCTAATGCCAGCGTAATTTTTAATTCAATAAATGGATCGATGTGGTATAAATCGCACCTCTTTGTACTTTGGTCAAACCAAGCAGTTTTGCTCATTCTGAAAGTTGTATTCTTTATAATACTACGCAA
The DNA here is from genome assembly GCF_043290135.1 of Rhipicephalus microplus. Taxonomy (NCBI): domain Eukaryota; kingdom Metazoa; phylum Arthropoda; class Arachnida; order Ixodida; family Ixodidae; genus Rhipicephalus; species Rhipicephalus microplus. Next base: position 109,202 of record NW_027464917.1, read on the forward strand.
TTCACTTTTTTCGAAATATTGGTTGCCACGATGTGTAGACCTACTTTGTGTGCTCTGGACGGCTCTGGAAGGCCAACTGCAAATCTTCTTTGCACAGCTGATGCCGTCCGGATAGTCGTTGATAGATTACTTAACAGGTTGTCAGCCTCCGAAGGTATTATGTAAGCGAAAGTACGCATGCGTAAAACATGCAGCGAACGAACACTCTTCCAACGCTGTAAAGAAGAAAGAATGCATAAAGGGTGGTGCATTTTACGCTCCAATCTCGTCCTATGTAAGGCGCTTTAGAGTTAGGGCTGTTTTGCCTGTAATTGCGTGACCCTTGCAGGGTTCCTCACAGTGCAACCGTGCACTTGAAACGGGCAGGTGTTGAACCACCCCGCAAGGAGATGGGGAAACTTCGCTGCGACCGGACCGCTTGACAGTCCGTGTTTACGGGAGGAGAGGCGCGCCCGAGAGGAGGTGCGCTCTCACTCTCTGCCGTCCCCGTGAATGCTGAAATGAGCGCGGTCGCGTTGCGTGGCTTCGGTGAAACTGCCGTATCGCGATATGTAGTGGAGCTGCCACAGTAAAATTTGAGACACGCGTAGCCAGCCAAAGGTGCTGTTACTTTGCCGAATTTCACGTGCCGGCGTCCACAACAACGCGAGCACGCTTTGTTTAGAAATTTCCGGCCATGAGGCCGTGCCCGGACCGCGTGTGTTAGTCCCTTGGTTTGGCGACAAGGATGGCGTCAAAGTGACGCCGTGAAACGGGTTTCGTGCGTGCAAATGAGGCATTGATGTGATTAGAGAGAAAGCGAGAACATAGAAAAGAAAAAAAAAAAGAGGGGGGGGGGGCACACGCCGGGGACGAGTAGTCGCAAAGTGTTAAGTGTGCAGTTTATTTACGTGCGGCACACAGGTGAGCTGTTGCAGCTGTGAGTTTTGACAAATATTGCGTGTGTCATGTTCAGTGGACACGATGAAACGTTTTTTAGCGAACGCGTTGTATCCGCTGGGCTTGTACGTACGCGTACATGAATTGTCGCTTACTCGGTTTGATGTCTCCTTGCCGCTGGGGCAGCTGATACGACTGATACGCCATTTTGCAGCAGTGAAGGGTGCGTGAATGAATGGGCAAGAAACTTAGCAACAGTAACGAGAAAAGAATTAAAAACAAACAAACAAACGAAAGCATGTTTGCCGTGTATATTCAATCTTGTAGTGCAGAAAAATAGTCAGTGCAGCAACCTGCGCGGCCAACGCGCTCCTCGCGAAGAAAAGAGGGAGAGAGAGACGAGCTGGCCGCCGACCAACCGGCGTGCGCCGTTCGCCTTCCTCCTCAGTCTCGCGGGCCGGCGCCGACACCGCGACTCGATCGTGTCGAGCATTCGCTTTCCGGGCGCGTTTCGAAGCAGAAGCAGAAACTTCGGAAGCCGTCATGTCTGGCCGTGGCAAAGGTGGCAAAGGGCTGGGGAAGGGTGGCGCCAAGCGTCATCGAAAGGTGTTGCGTGACAACATCCAGGGCATAACCAAGCCGGCCATCCGTCGTCTGGCGCGCCGTGGCGGTGTCAAGCGCATCTCTGGCCTCATCTACGAGGAAACTCGCGGCGTTCTCAAGGTGTTCCTCGAGAACGTGATCCGCGATGCCGTCACTTACACCGAGCACGCCAAAAGGAAGACCGTGACAGCCATGGACGTCGTGTACGCCCTCAAGCGTCAGGGCCGCACCCTGTACGGATTCGGAGGCTAAGAAGCCAGCGGCGTCGCCTGCAGCCAGCCAACGAGAACACAACAGCCCTCTTCAGGGCTACCCACTTGATGCTTCGGCAGTGTGATCCCAGCGGTTCGCCATACCCGTCCGTCCCTCTTTGCAATATCATTGCGTCATCGCTCAGGTGAGCAGCACCTCGTGTAGTAGTAGCTTGATCGCGCTGGGTACTTGTCACGTTCACCGCATTTCGTTCGCGTCGTCGTCTTTCTCCTGGGTCTGCATGCACGAATCAATCGCCGCATCTGCGAGTTCTTCCTCTCCTTCCTGCAAGCCAAGCTGCTAAAACGGGCCCGTCAAGCGAACGTCGCCTAGTTACCTTATCGCGCGAAGGAAGAAGCCGAGCGCAGCGTTCTACCCTGGTCACTGCATTCTTGGAGACACGACTATGCTCAGGAAGCACGAACTCGCTTTTTTCTTTGGAATGCCCACTACACGATCGCGTCACGTTGTGTCAAAATAAATAAAAACGCACTATGTTCTACCGTGGGGCACCCAGACGAAGAAGGGATGTGTACTTACAAATGAAAAAATTGATTGTGACAGGTTGGTCGTGTTTACCGCGCCCGCTGTGCACTCAGAAGTGCCCCATTCAATAACACATTGTGTACATTGTCACGCCTAATAATTTTTGTTTGTTTTTTTTTTTCACACCTGGCGCTGCCGAGCTGCAAAATACAAAAAAAAAAGAAAGAAAAGTGGAAGGGGATGTTTAAACAGAATTTCTGCGCAAGTCAGAAGCAAGTACACAATAAGCGCTGCCCATGCAGCGTGCTGAGGGAAGCTGCACTTGATAGAAGTGGCACTCATGTACTGTACTGGTGCTGCGAACACTGCAGTTGTGAAAGCTTTACTTGGACGGACAGCTACGCAACAAGTGTTTCCATTTCGCCGGCAGAGGTGGTCACTCTAGGGAGGCTGGCTTCGCCGCCCACGCGAGAGGGGGGGGGGGGGGGGGACTAGCCCATGATGTAAACGCGAGAGGTTCGAGCGCGGGAAATTCGAAAGCAAGGCGCGCTCGCGTGAGCCTGCCGTCAGATGGCGACACCAACCCACGAGCATTGCATTTTCAAGTGCACCCTTGGTTTCCCACCCACCTCCGCACAGGACGAGGCGTGTCGAATGTGTAACCAAGGCGCACGACAGTGGTTCTGCTCAGGCAAGCCTACCTATAACAAAAATTGTTCTCCATGTGTGTACCTTCATTTTCTCGTGAAAATGTGAAAGAGGAGTGAATGGGGCTTTTTGAGGCGCGTGTTGATCTTCGTTTCTATTATGATTATTATTTTTCACCCTTTCATTGAGTCCATTTCCTGCTTTTTGTGCCACATATTTAGCACTTAGAGGTTGGGGGGGGGGGGGGGGGATTGCTGATGTGTAAGATGGAAAAGAAGAGGAAAGTGAGCCCCGAAACTGTCTGCATCAGGATGCGACACCTCAGCGGTAGCTCACAAGGGATGGGGGGTGAGGGGGGATTAAAAGGGTGGGAATAAAAGTGTAGAGAAAGAGACATGAGGGAAGCCAGAGTGAGACGACATATCGAGGGAATAGGAGTAAAAATGAAACAAAACATTCGAACGCAAACACCCCGTACATCCAACCGCCATTGAGCGCACCTAGTAGTTTGGCAAGTATGTATGAGTGATTCTTAAGAGGGAAAGGAAGATAAAATTGAGTCCCGTTACTGTCTGCGATTGAGCAAGTAGGCGCGCTCAGTGGCAGTTGGATGTACGGGGTGTTTGTGTTAGAATGTTTTGTTGCGTTTTACTCCTTGTCGTTGCGCGGACGTGTATGCATATACCAACACTGCCGGTGGTCTCTCGTCGTCTTCGCCCATCTACGTAATGGTCGCAAATAAGCGACAACGCAAGGAGCAAGTTTTTTTGGCGTGGCAGTGCGCATTTGCCCTCGGTGATGCGAGGCGCTCTAGTGCGATGCGCGCTGTTGGCGTGAATGGTGGCGTCTCGCACTCCGTCGCGCCGCTTCGGGAAGCGACGAGCTACAGCGTCGATTGATGTGTTGCCTGGAAGGCGAAAGAAATGCGCAGCAGGCTGTATTGTACAGCGGTAGTGGTTTCGTTTCGGTGTACCTCTTTGCAGCCGCGAACTGCACGGTTGCCCGAAAATGAGCGCCAGCCAGCATCCTGGCGTACGCTTCCGCGCTCGCACGCGGACGGGTTCTCACGCTTCGGCCAATGGGAGGGAGAGAGATGGGTCGTGCGGCGAAGCCGCTTTTGCCGATCTCCGGCAGGAGCGCAGTTTCGCTCCGTCAGTCGAGGTGATCGGACGCACGCAGCATGGCCCGAACTAAACAAACCGCGCGCAAGAGTACTGGAGGCAAGGCTCCGCGTAAGCAGCTTGCTACCAAGGCTGCTCGCAAGAGTGCCCCTGCCACAGGCGGGGTGAAGAAACCTCACCGTTACAGGCCTGGAACCGTGGCCCTGCGTGAAATTCGCCGATACCAGAAGTCGACCGAACTGCTGATCCGCAAGCTTCCCTTTCAGCGCCTGGTGCGGGAAATCGCTCAGGACTTCAAGACGGACCTCCGTTTCCAGAGTTCTGCCGTGATGGCCCTACAGGAAGCTAGCGAGGCCTACCTCGTTGGTCTTTTCGAAGACACCAACCTGTGCGCCATCCACGCTAAGCGCGTCACCATCATGCCAAAGGACATCCAGCTGGCTCGGCGCATTCGCGGTGAGCGCGCCTAAGTTGGGCTGCTCCCTGCGCTTCGGTCGACAGGCAAGCAACAACAAACGGTCCTTCTCAGGACCACCAACGTGTCTGCTTTGGCTACGAGACCACTCCAGGCCACGTACTCCGGCCGCACCCTCTTTTGCTGTCATGTTTTGTACGTACGTGGCTGCCGTTGTCTAGCGCGCGGAAGAACGGAACGTCGGCGCGTCGTTATTACGAAGAAATGGCTCAGCTTTGACAAATTCAAGGTAAAAGTGTGTATCATTATGAGTAGACAGAGAAAAGGTAGGCTAGCTTCAGTCGGTGTGTGTGCAGCAGCCGTGCTGCGACCCTGTGGTGTGTCAATTTCATTTATGTGTTTACCTTTTTGCCCGCCGCTTGTAAGGTGTTTTTGAGGGCTTCTGTTTGCGTAACGCCATGGTGACTTGGGCTGCTGGACCCCGGCGCAACTTTTGGGTGCACTCGTAGGAGGTGATGAAGTTTTACCGAGAGACGAAATAAACAATTGTATCGGGCCAGTTGGTAAGGATCCATCTCGCTAGGAAGCGCAGCCACTATTACACAGACCTCACAACACAAGCGCTTAACTTCAACTGAACTTTCATTGCAAACGTCAGAGTTTATAAAGGGGGTGAACAGAGAAAAAGAATAGTAAAAGGTAGACAACAAAAAGCACACGTGCCAGTCCCGCACATTACTGTCTGTTATTCTCTATCACCCCATCCAAAAAACAGTTCTTTCCGCGTGAGCGCGATAGAGAGTGCACTAACACACTCGAAATCATCGCGTGTCATTTCCTTTCATTTCTTTTGAAGCTGAACAAGTTTTTGTGCCATATTCTGGACAATTTTTTTTTTTTTTTTGCAATAAACGTTTAGTTGAAGTTAAGCGCTTGTGTTGTGTGTTCTGTGTAATAGTGGCTGCGCTGCCTAGCAAGATAGACGAAATAAATTGTGTTAGAAGCACCAAATGGAATGCGCTAACGGCGGGTTCTCTCTCTCTCTCTCTCTTTTTTTTTTTTACCTTACGTTTGTTTTTCTATTCAAAGGTATTAAATTTACTCTGTCCCTGTGCTGACCCGTTCAGGTGTCATCGTAAGGATAGACGGTTACGTGTGGAGCTTTTTTTTTTTTTTTTTTTAATGAGAAATGACAACGCTTACATGCTCTTTTCTGTCTTTTTCGGTGCCGAGCTGCGTGATTTGGTTGTCTCTTTGCAGCATTTGGCGTCGCGCACTTGTGGCTAACTGATGTCGCGAGGAAATATATATAAAGTATAGAAAAACAAACACGCTTGAGGGTACGAACAGAGCCATCGTGACTGCGAAGCGAAACACGGCCGCGTCACCTGTTTGGGTGGTCCTTAGAAGGACCGTTTGGGGAATGCGGCGAGCGCGCGGAAGGGGTGCTCGCTTACGCCTTCTTCTCCGTCTTCTTTGGAAGAAGCACGGCTTGAATGTTGGGCAACACACCGCCCTGCGCGATGGTGACGCCGGAAAGCAGTTTGTTCAGCTCCTCGTCGTTGCGGATGGCGAGCTGCAAGTGACGGGGGATGATCCGGGTCTTCTTGTTGTCACGAGCGGCGTTGCCCGCCAGCTCGAGCACCTCGGCGGCCAGGTACTCGAGTACGGCAGCCAGGTAGACCGGAGCGCCAGCTCCGACGCGCTCGGCGTAGTTTCCCTTGCGTAGGAGGCGGTGAATACGGCCCACGGGGAACTGAAGCCCCGCGCGGCTAGAACGGGTCTTGCTCTTGCCTTTCGCCTTGCCGCCCTTGCCACGTCCGGACATGGTGTTGCTTTTCGCTTGGTACGACGCCGGTTGCCGAAAACAAGAAAGCTGCTGCCTTCTGAGATGAGAGCCGTGCTCGAATGGTTTCCGTTGCCACCATCGCGCGCCGCCGCTCGCGGGGAACGGATGAGAGTGTGAGAGAGAGAAGCCGTGCGAACCAATGGGGCGCGCGCGTTGTGCTGATCTCGTCAACACCCCTCGCTCATATTTAAGCGCGGCGAGACGGGGGGACACGCGCATTCGACTCTGGTCTCGCGTGCGTGTTGTGTGAAATCATGCCTCCCCAACCGTCTGGCAAAGCCGTCAAGAAGGCCGGCAAGGCGCAGAAGAATGTGCGCGCCACGGACAAGAAGAAGAAGAAGCGCCGCAGGAAGGAGAGCTTCTCCATCTACATCTATAAGGTGCTGAAGCAGGTGCACCCCGACACTGGTGTCTCCAGCAAGGCCATGTCCATCATGAACAGCTTCGTGAACGACATCTTCGAGCGTATCGCCGCCGAGTCGTCACGCCTTGCTCACTACAACAAGCGCTCGACCATCACGAGCCGGGAGATCCAGACCGCGGTGCGCCTGCTGCTGCCCGGAGAGCTGGCCAAGCACGCGGTGTCCGAGGGTACAAAAGCCGTCACCAAGTACACCAGCTCCAAGTAGGCGTGCGTCGTGGGCCACAGCGAGCAACGACAAATCAACGGCTCTTCTCAGAGCCACCCAAATTGTCTGCGTCGGCATAGGGGTTGTGCTGAGAGATTCGGCTCCGAATCCATCCTCTTCTCTCTGTTGAACACCGCTAGCAGGAGCGTTGGTGTGCCGCGCTCGACGTGTGTGCTCGGGGAGGTTGAACAGGTAAATTAGAGAAGACCGAGTGCGCGGAGAAAAGTGCCACAAGTACGGTAATGGAGGGAAAACAAAACCAGGAGCGTGGTAATTAAAAAAAAAAAAAAAAAAACAGGGGGAAGGTGGCCGCTTCTCTCAAAAAAAGGTAACATGAACTCGAGTGTGTTCAGCTCTTGGGAAATGATAGAATAGGAAACTCGCGTCAGCGCTTGCCCGAGCAACTCCGACATGTCGGGCCAAATATGAAGGGGTATACACGGTATGCAGTGCATGCGGAGAGAAGGAAACTGCCGAACACTTGATAATGCTATGTAAAGGGCTTCACCTTATAGTTTAGAATGATGGCGCAGAGTTTTTCAAAAGCACCGGGGTTTAGAGACGGGGGAGGGCAAAATAGACTTTAGGCGGGTAGAATTAACTAGAAGGTGGTTATCTTATTGGTGGCTAAAGTCAAGGCAAGAGTGAAAACTAAACCATTCACTGCAAAGCACCGCGGTCCTATACTTCACTATTTAAAGAGAGAAAAAAAACAAGATAAATGTAGCTGTTTGTTAGGTCAGCATTATGGCTAGGTGGTGATAGCTGCCGCCCGATGTGAAGGGTACAGCCACATTCATCAGACAGCGCAGAGTTCCTTCTCTGCCACGCCATTCATTTGTTTACGAAATTGGGGCATTTATTTCTTGAGAGCGCAGGGCAGGCCCGTTTCGAGACTGTAGGAGGAGTGAATGTAGCTTAAAGTGCGTGGCGCGGTGAAAAATGTGCGGAAGCATTGATGCAAGAAAAGATAGGGGAGAAATATATAGACGCATGTGACAATAGCTGTAGAAGCAGAAAAGCGTGGCGGCGGACTGCATGCTAATTATTGTCCGAAAGCAAAGTATCGACAGCCCGAGTGAAGGAAAAAACAAAACTGTGCGTACGCATGACAGGGGTACCACGCAGGTGATTTATATAGTGCACAAAGAAGTACGAAATCCAGTAAAGAAAGGCGGTCGACACGAGGTATGGGCATTTCCCGTTTTCGCACCGAGTGCTCCGTTTGCGCGTCGCCGAAAGAAACATAGCCAGGCCGGCCAGCAAACGACACTGCTCGGCTTGACGTTTACATAATCACACGGTGTAGCGGAACACTGTGTTCTCTTCGAAAGAACAAATGCGCCTGTGCTAGGCACAAATGAGTGGTACGTTCCATTCGGAATGTGGTGGGAAACTTACCTTAAATGAATGAGCGGACGCACCGTTTATTTCCGCTTTGTTTTAGATTACTATGTTCGGCGGGTCGACAGTGCATTTGTATGAAGCTTTCAAGCGCGATCATTTTGTAATTTCGCATCGTGCGTCCCTGCCACAAGTTCGGGGAAGGAATACTTTCAATATGGGAACCCTCATGATTGTGAAAGATGAAACTGCGACTACTTAAACACACTTGCACCACAGAAATGGCACGCGCAGTTTGGTATTGGGGCACGTGAGAAGGGAATACAATAGATGGGCATTGGCGCGCATCTTTTTTTCTTATTGATATGATATGTAAGGAGATGTCGGCGCACCATTATGGCGCCGGCTACTCCTTGGCCGTTGAGTTAAACTTGAACACGTATCTTGAAGCAAAACGTACAAAGCAGTGCATGGAAAGTAGAAAACTCGGGCAGAGATATGCAAAGACACACTTACACTTATACGCACATATCAGAACACAATGGTAAGTAAATGTTCGAAAGTCAATGAATGAAGTCTCTGATATAATGTCCCTCGATAATATTCGGTCCACCAGCACAAAACAGTAGAGCACACGTCTGGTCCGTATAAAGATGCATTCGCTCGTGTGTACATAATTGTCGACACGTCATTCATTTCACAACACACACATGATGAGAGTCACGTGATACTGTACATAATAAGTACATTTGTTACAAATGAAAGTTCGTTATTTCTTAATACTTATCAGCAATCCCGCTGTCTTGTAAAGAACGTGTTGATGCTTTTAAAGCGTGCGACTGTAAAACTCGAGTAGGCCACGGACCCAGAAGTTTCTTCATGTTAAACGGTCTGCGGTCTAATGCCAACTGTTCGGACTTAAGACGGCGTCTCGTGATGTGGACAGTCTACGAGAAGGTGACATACGTCTTCATCTATCAATCCGCATTCGCATTCGGGACTTTCAGCTCTGCCGTGTCTGTGCAAAGAAAAAAAAAAAAAACAAATGTTTTTGTGTATGCCGTGCCTAGCCTCAATCGGTCAATTAGAGTTTCCGATATTCTATCTAATGCCAGCGTAATTTTTAATTCAATAAATGGATCGATGTGGTATAAATCGCACCTCTTTGTACTTTGGTCAAACCAAGCAGTTTTGCTCATTCTGAAAGTTGTATTCTTTATAATACTACGCAATTCACTTTTTTCGAAATATTGGTTGCCACGATGTGTAGACCTACTTTGTGTGCTCTGGACGGCTCTGGAAGGCCAACTGCAAATCTTCTTTGCACAGCTGATGCCGTCCGGATAGTCGTTGATAGATTACTTAACAGGTTGTCAGCCTCCGAAGGTATTATGTAAGCGAAAGTACGCATGCGTAAAACATGCAGCGAACGAACACTCTTCCAACGCTGTAAAGAAGAAAGAATGCATAAAGGGTGGTGCATTTTACGCTCCAATCTCGTCCTATGTAAGGCGCTTTAGAGTTAGGGCTGTTTTGCCTGTAATTGCGTGACCCTTGCAGGGTTCCTCACAGTGCAACCGTGCACTTGAAACGGGCAGGTGTTGAACCACCCCGCAAGGAGATGGGGAAACTTCGCTGCGACCGGACCGCTTGACAGTCCGTGTTTACGGGAGGAGAGGCGCGCCCGAGAGGAGGTGCGCTCTCACTCTCTGCCGTCCCCGTGAATGCTGAAATGAGCGCGGTCGCGTTGCGTGGCTTCGGTGAAACTGCCGTATCGCGATATGTAGTGGAGCTGCCACAGTAAAATTTGAGACACGCGTAGCCAGCCAAAGGTGCTGTTACTTTGCCGAATTTCACGTGCCGGCGTCCACAACAACGCGAGCACGCTTTGTTTAGAAATTTCCGGCCATGAGGCCGTGCCCGGACCGCGTGTGTTAGTCCCTTGGTTTGGCGACAAGGATGGCGTCAAAGTGACGCCGTGAAACGGGTTTCGTGCGTGCAAATGAGGCATTGATGTGATTAGAGAGAAAGCGAGAACATAGAAAAGAAAAAAAAAAAAGAGGGGGGGGGGCACACGCCGGGGACGAGTAGTCGCAAAGTGTTAAGTGTGCAGTTTATTTACGTGCGGCACACAGGTGAGCTGTTGCAGCTGTGAGTTTTGACAAATATTGCGTGTGTCATGTTCAGTGGACACGATGAAACGTTTTTTAGCGAACGCGTTGTATCCGCTGGGCTTGTACGTACGCGTACATGAATTGTCGCTTACTCGGTTTGATGTCTCCTTGCCGCTGGGGCAGCTGATACGACTGATACGCCATTTTGCAGCAGTGAAGGGTGCGTGAATGAATGGGCAAGAAACTTAGCAACAGTAACGAGAAAAGAATTAAAAACAAACAAACAAACGAAAGCATGTTTGCCGTGTATATTCAATCTTGTAGTGCAGAAAAATAGTCAGTGCAGCAACCTGCGCGGCCAACGCGCTCCTCGCGAAGAAAAGAGGGAGAGAGAGACGAGCTGGCCGCCGACCAACCGGCGTGCGCCGTTCGCCTTCCTCCTCAGTCTCGCGGGCCGGCGCCGACACCGCGACTCGATCGTGTCGAGCATTCGCTTTCCGGGCGCGTTTCGAAGCAGAAGCAGAAACTTCGGAAGCCGTCATGTCTGGCCGTGGCAAAGGTGGCAAAGGGCTGGGGAAGGGTGGCGCCAAGCGTCATCGAAAGGTGTTGCGTGACAACATCCAGGGCATAACCAAGCCGGCCATCCGTCGTCTGGCGCGCCGTGGCGGTGTCAAGCGCATCTCTGGCCTCATCTACGAGGAAACTCGCGGCGTTCTCAAGGTGTTCCTCGAGAACGTGATCCGCGATGCCGTCACTTACACCGAGCACGCCAAAAGGAAGACCGTGACAGCCATGGACGTCGTGTACGCCCTCAAGCGTCAGGGCCGCACCCTGTACGGATTCGGAGGCTAAGAAGCCAGCGGCGTCGCCTGCAGCCAGCCAACGAGAACACAACAGCCCTCTTCAGGGCTACCCACTTGATGCTTCGGCAGTGTGATCCCAGCGGTTCGCCATACCCGTCCGTCCCTCTTTGCAATATCATTGCGTCATCGCTCAGGTGAGCAGCACCTCGTGTAGTAGTAGCTTGATCGCGCTGGGTACTTGTCACGTTCACCGCATTTCGTTCGCGTCGTCGTCTTTCTCCTGGGTCTGCATGCACGAATCAATCGCCGCATCTGCGAGTTCTTCCTCTCCTTCCTGCAAGCCAAGCTGCTAAAACGGGCCCGTCAAGCGAACGTCGCCTAGTTACCTTATCGCGCGAAGGAAGAAGCCGAGCGCAGCGTTCTACCCTGGTCACTGCATTCTTGGAGACACGACTATGCTCAGGAAGCACGAACTCGCTTTTTTCTTTGGAATGCCCACTACACGATCGCGTCACGTTGTGTCAAAATAAATAAAAACGCACTATGTTCTACCGTGGGGCACCCAGACGAAGAAGGGATGTGTACTTACAAATGAAAAAATTGATTGTGACAGGTTGGTCGTGTTTACCGCGCCCGCTGTGCACTCAGAAGTGCCCCATTCAATAACACATTGTGTACATTGTCACGCCTAATAATTTTTGTTTGTTTTTTTTTTTCACACCTGGCGCTGCCGAGCTGCAAAATACAAAAAAAAAAAGAAAGAAAAGTGGAAGGGGATGTTTAAACAGAATTTCTGCGCAAGTCAGAAGCAAGTACACAATAAGCGCTGCCCATGCAGCGTGCTGAGGGAAGCTGCACTTGATAGAAGTGGCACTCATGTACTGTACTGGTGCTGCGAACACTGCAGTTGTGAAAGCTTTACTTGGACGGACAGCTACGCAACAAGTGTTTCCATTTCGCCGGCAGAGGTGGTCACTCTAGGGAGGCTGGCTTCGCCGCCCACGCGAGAGGGGGGGGGGGGGGGGGACTAGCCCATGATGTAAACGCGAGAGGTTCGAGCGCGGGAAATTCGAAAGCAAGGCGCGCTCGCGTGAGCCTGCCGTCAGATGGCGACACCAACCCACGAGCATTGCATTTTCAAGTGCACCCTTGGTTTCCCACCCACCTCCGCACAGGACGAGGCGTGTCGAATGTGTAACCAAGGCGCACGACAGTGGTTCTGCTCAGGCAAGCCTACCTATAACAAAAATTGTTCTCCATGTGTGTACCTTCATTTTCTCGTGAAAATGTGAAAGAGGAGTGAATGGGGCTTTTTGAGGCGCGTGTTGATCTTCGTTTCTATTATGATTATTATTTTTCACCCTTTCATTGAGTCCATTTCCTGCTTTTTGTGCCACATATTTAGCACTTAGAGGTTGGGGGGGGGGGGGGGATTGCTGATGTGTAAGATGGAAAAGAAGAGGAAAGTGAGCCCCGAAACTGTCTGCATCAGGATGCGACACCTCAGCGGTAGCTCACAAGGGATGGGGGGTGAGGGGGGATTAAAAGGGTGGGAATAAAAGTGTAGAGAAAGAGACATGAGGGAAGCCAGAGTGAGACGACATATCGAGGGAATAGGAGTAAAAATGAAACAAAACATTCGAACGCAAACACCCCGTACATCCAACCGCCATTGAGCGCACCTAGTAGTTTGGCAAGTATGTATGAGTGATTCTTAAGAGGGAAAGGAAGATAAAATTGAGTCCCGTTACTGTCTGCGATTGAGCAAGTAGGCGCGCTCAGTGGCAGTTGGATGTACGGGGTGTTTGTGTTAGAATGTTTTGTTGCGTTTTACTCCTTGTCGTTGCGCGGACGTGTATGCATATACCAACACTGCCGGTGGTCTCTCGTCGTCTTCGCCCATCTACGTAATGGTCGCAAATAAGCGACAACGCAAGGAGCAAGTTTTTTTGGCGTGGCAGTGCGCATTTGCCCTCGGTGATGCGAGGCGCTCTAGTGCGATGCGCGCTGTTGGCGTGAATGGTGGCGTCTCGCACTCCGTCGCGCCGCTTCGGGAAGCGACGAGCTACAGCGTCGATTGATGTGTTGCCTGGAAGGCGAAAGAAATGCGCAGCAGGCTGTATTGTACAGCGGTAGTGGTTTCGTTTCGGTGTACCTCTTTGCAGCCGCGAACTGCACGGTTGCCCGAAAATGAGCGCCAGCCAGCATCCTGGCGTACGCTTCCGCGCTCGCACGCGGACGGGTTCTCACGCTTCGGCCAATGGGAGGGAGAGAGATGGGTCGTGCGGCGAAGCCGCTTTTGCCGATCTCCGGCAGGAGCGCAGTTTCGCTCCGTCAGTCGAGGTGATCGGACGCACGCAGCATGGCCCGAACTAAACAAACCGCGCGCAAGAGTACTGGAGGCAAGGCTCCGCGTAAGCAGCTTGCTACCAAGGCTGCTCGCAAGAGTGCCCCTGCCACAGGCGGGGTGAAGAAACCTCACCGTTACAGGCCTGGAACCGTGGCCCTGCGTGAAATTCGCCGATACCAGAAGTCGACCGAACTGCTGATCCGCAAGCTTCCCTTTCAGCGCCTGGTGCGGGAAATCGCTCAGGACTTCAAGACGGACCTCCGTTTCCAGAGTTCTGCCGTGATGGCCCTACAGGAAGCTAGCGAGGCCTACCTCGTTGGTCTTTTCGAAGACACCAACCTGTGCGCCATCCACGCTAAGCGCGTCACCATCATGCCAAAGGACATCCAGCTGGCTCGGCGCATTCGCGGTGAGCGCGCCTAAGTTGGGCTGCTCCCTGCGCTTCGGTCGACAGGCAAGCAACAACAAACGGTCCTTCTCAGGACCACCAACGTGTCTGCTTTGGCTACGAGACCACTCCAGGCCACGTACTCCGGCCGCACCCTCTTTTGCTGTCATGTTTTGTACGTACGTGGCTGCCGTTGTCTAGCGCGCGGAAGAACGGAACGTCGGCGCGTCGTTATTACGAAGAAATGGCTCAGCTTTGACAAATTCAAGGTAAAAGTGTGTATCATTATGAGTAGACAGAGAAAAGGTAGGCTAGCTTCAGTCGGTGTGTGTGCAGCAGCCGTGCTGCGACCCTGTGGTGTGTCAATTTCATTTATGTGTTTACCTTTTTGCCCGCCGCTTGTAAGGTGTTTTTGAGGGCTTCTGTTTGCGTAACGCCATGGTGACTTGGGCTGCTGGACCCCGGCGCAACTTTTGGGTGCACTCGTAGGAGGTGATGAAGTTTTACCGAGAGACGAAATAAACAATTGTATCGGGCCAGTTGGTAAGGATCCATCTCGCTAGGAAGCGCAGCCACTATTACACAGACCTCACAACACAAGCGCTTAACTTCAACTGAACTTTCATTGCAAACGTCAGAGTTTATAAAGGGGGTGAACAGAGAAAAAGAATAGTAAAAGGTAGACAACAAAAAGCACACGTGCCAGTCCCGCACATTACTGTCTGTTATTCTCTATCACCCCATCCAAAAAACAGTTCTTTCCGCGTGAGCGCGATAGAGAGTGCACTAACACACTCGAAATCATCGCGTGTCATTTCCTTTCATTTCTTTTGAAGCTGAACAAGTTTTTGTGCCATATTCTGGACAATTTTTTTTTTTTTTTTGCAATAAACGTTTAGTTGAAGTTAAGCGCTTGTGTTGTGTGTTCTGTGTAATAGTGGCTGCGCTGCCTAGCAAGATAGACGAAATAAATTGTGTTAGAAGCACCAAATGGAATGCGCTAACGGCGGGTTCTCTCTCTCTCTCTCTCTTTTTTTTTTTTTACCTTACGTTTGTTTTTCTATTCAAAGGTATTAAATTTACTCTGTCCCTGTGCTGACCCGTTCAGGTGTCATCGTAAGGATAGACGGTTACGTGTGGAGCTTTTTTTTTTTTTTTTTTTAATGAGAAATGACAACGCTTACATGCTCTTTTCTGTCTTTTTCGGTGCCGAGCTGCGTGATTGGTTGTCTCTTTGCAGCATTTGGCGTCGCGCACTTGTGGCTAACTGATGTCGCGAGGAAATATATATAAAGTATAGAAAAACAAACACGCTTGAGGGTACGAACAGAGCCATCGTGACTGCGAAGCGAAACACGGCCGCGTCACCTGTTTGGG
The DNA here is from genome assembly GCF_043290135.1 of Rhipicephalus microplus. Lineage (NCBI taxonomy): Eukaryota > Metazoa > Arthropoda > Arachnida > Ixodida > Ixodidae > Rhipicephalus > Rhipicephalus microplus. The sequence goes on from NW_027464917.1 coordinate 124,460, forward strand.
TGGTCCTTAGAAGGACCGTTTGGGGAATGCGGCGAGCGCGCGGAAGGGGTGCTCGCTTACGCCTTCTTCTCCGTCTTCTTTGGAAGAAGCACGGCTTGAATGTTGGGCAACACACCGCCCTGCGCGATGGTGACGCCGGAAAGCAGTTTGTTCAGCTCCTCGTCGTTGCGGATGGCGAGCTGCAAGTGACGGGGGATGATCCGGGTCTTCTTGTTGTCACGAGCGGCGTTGCCCGCCAGCTCGAGCACCTCGGCGGCCAGGTACTCGAGTACGGCAGCCAGGTAGACCGGAGCGCCAGCTCCGACGCGCTCGGCGTAGTTTCCCTTGCGTAGGAGGCGGTGAATACGGCCCACGGGGAACTGAAGCCCCCGCGCGGCTAGAACGGGTCTTGCTCTTGCCTTTCGCCTTGCCGCCCTTGCCACGTCCGGACATGGTGTTGCTTTTCGCTTGGTACGACGCCGGTTGCCGAAAACAAGAAAGCTGCTGCCTTCTGAGATGAGAGCCGTGCTCGAATGGTTTCCGTTGCCACCATCGCGCGCCGCCGCTCGCGGGGAACGGATGAGAGTGTGAGAGAGAGAAGCCGTGCGAACCAATGGGGCGCGCGCGTTGTGCTGATCTCGTCAACACCCCTCGCTCATATTTAAGCGCGGCGAGACGGGGGGACACGCGCATTCGACTCTGGTCTCGCGTGCGTGTTGTGTGAAATCATGCCTCCCCAACCGTCTGGCAAAGCCGTCAAGAAGGCCGGCAAGGCGCAGAAGAATGTGCGCGCCACGGACAAGAAGAAGAAGAAGCGCCGCAGGAAGGAGAGCTTCTCCATCTACATCTATAAGGTGCTGAAGCAGGTGCACCCCGACACTGGTGTCTCCAGCAAGGCCATGTCCATCATGAACAGCTTCGTGAACGACATCTTCGAGCGTATCGCCGCCGAGTCGTCACGCCTTGCTCACTACAACAAGCGCTCGACCATCACGAGCCGGGAGATCCAGACCGCGGTGCGCCTGCTGCTGCCCGGAGAGCTGGCCAAGCACGCGGTGTCCGAGGGTACAAAAGCCGTCACCAAGTACACCAGCTCCAAGTAGGCGTGCGTCGTGGGCCACAGCGAGCAACGACAAATCAACGGCTCTTCTCAGAGCCACCCAAATTGTCTGCGTCGGCATAGGGGTTGTGCTGAGAGATTCGGCTCCGAATCCATCCTCTTCTCTCTGTTGAACACCGCTAGCAGGAGCGTTGGTGTGCCGCGCTCGACGTGTGTGCTCGGGGAGGTTGAACAGGTAAATTAGAGAAGACCGAGTGCGCGGAGAAAAGTGCCACAAGTACGGTAATGGAGGGAAAACAAAACCAGGAGCGTGGTAATTAAAAAAAAAAAAAAAAAAACAGGGGGAAGGTGGCCGCTTCTCTCAAAAAAAGGTAACATGAACTCGAGTGTGTTCAGCTCTTGGGAAATGATAGAATAGGAAACTCGCGTCAGCGCTTGCCCGAGCAACTCCGACATGTCGGGCCAAATATGAAGGGGTATACACGGTATGCAGTGCATGCGGAGAGAAGGAAACTGCCGAACACTTGATAATGCTATGTAAAGGGCTTCACCTTATAGTTTAGAATGATGGCGCAGAGTTTTTCAAAAGCACCGGGGTTTAGAGACGGGGGAGGGCAAAATAGACTTTAGGCGGGTAGAATTAACTAGAAGGTGGTTATCTTATTGGTGGCTAAAGTCAAGGCAAGAGTGAAAACTAAACCATTCACTGCAAAGCACCGCGGTCCTATACTTCACTATTTAAAGAGAGAAAAAAAACAAGATAAATGTAGCTGTTTGTTAGGTCAGCATTATGGCTAGGTGGTGATAGCTGCCGCCCGATGTGAAGGGTACAGCCACATTCATCAGACAGCGCAGAGTTCCTTCTCTGCCACGCCATTCATTTGTTTACGAAATTGGGGCATTTATTTCTTGAGAGCGCAGGGCAGGCCCGTTTCGAGACTGTAGGAGGAGTGAATGTAGCTTAAAGTGCGTGGCGCGGTGAAAAATGTGCGGAAGCATTGATGCAAGAAAAGATAGGGGAGAAATATATAGACGCATGTGACAATAGCTGTAGAAGCAGAAAAGCGTGGCGGCGGACTGCATGCTAATTATTGTCCGAAAGCAAAGTATCGACAGCCCGAGTGAAGGAAAAAACAAAACTGTGCGTACGCATGACAGGGGTACCACGCAGGTGATTTATATAGTGCACAAAGAAGTACGAAATCCAGTAAAGAAAGGCGGTCGACACGAGGTATGGGCATTTCCCGTTTTCCGCACCGAGTGCTCCGTTTGCGCGTCGCCGAAAGAAACATAGCCAGGCCGGCCAGCAAACGACACTGCTCGGCTTGACGTTTACATAATCACACGGTGTAGCGGAACACTGTGTTCTCTTCGAAAGAACAAATGCGCCTGTGCTAGGCACAAATGAGTGGTACGTTCCATTCGAATGTGGTGGGAAACTTACCTTAAATGAATGAGCGGACGCACCGTTTATTTCCGCTTTGTTTTAGATTACTGACTATGTTCGGCGGGTCGACAGTGCATTTGTATGAAGCTTTCAAGCGCGATCATTTTGTAATTTCGCATCGTGCGTCCCTGCCACAAGTTCGGGGAAGGAATACTTTCAATATGGGAACCCTCATGATTGTGAAAGATGAAACTGCGACTACTTAAACACACTTGCACCACAGAAATGGCACGCGCAGTTTGGTATTGGGGCACGTGAGAAGGGAATACAATAGATGGGCATTGGCGCGCATCTTTTTTTCTTATTGATATGATATGTAAGGAGATGTCGGCGCACCATTATGGCGCCGGCTACTCCTTGGCCGTTGAGTTAAACTTGAACACGTATCTTGAAGCAAAACGTACAAAGCAGTGCATGGAAAGTAGAAAACTCGGGCAGAGATATGCAAAGACACACTTACACTTATACGCACATATCAGAACACAATGGTAAGTAAATGTTCGAAAGTCAATGAATGAAGTCTCTGATATAATGTCCCTCGATAATATTCGGTCCACCAGCACAAAACAGTAGAGCACACGTCTGGTCCGTATAAAGATGCATTCGCTCGTGTGTACATAATTGTCGACACGTCATTCATTTCACAACACACACATGATGAGAGTCACGTGATACTGTACATAATAAGTACATTTGTTACAAATGAAAGTTCGTTATTTCTTAATACTTATCAGCAATCCCGCTGTCTTGTAAAGAACGTGTTGATGCTTTTAAAGCGTGCGACTGTAAAACTCGAGTAGGCCACGGACCCAGAAGTTTCTTCATGTTAAACGGTCTGCGGTCTAATGCCAACTGTTCGGACTTAAGACGGCGTCTCGTGATGTGGACAGTCTACGAGAAGGTGACATACGTCTTCATCTATCAATCCGCATTCGCATTCGGGACTTTCAGCTCTGCCGTGTCTGTGCAAAGAAAAAAAAAAAAACAAATGTTTTTGTGTATGCCGTGCCTAGCCTCAATCGGTCAATTAGAGTTTCCGATATTCTATCTAATGCCAGCGTAATTTTTAATTCAATAAATGGATCGATGTGGTATAAATCGCACCTCTTTGTACTTTGGTCAAACCAAGCAGTTTTGCTCATTCTGAAAGTTGTATTCTTTATAATACTACGCAATTCACTTTTTTCGAAATATTGGTTGCCACGATGTGTAGACCTACTTTGTGTGCTCTGGACGGCTCTGGAAGGCCAACTGCAAATCTTCTTTGCACAGCTGATGCCGTCCGGATAGTCGTTGATAGATTACTTAACAGGTTGTCAGCCTCCGAAGGTATTATGTAAGCGAAAGTACGCATGCGTAAAACATGCAGCGAACGAACACTCTTCCAACGCTGTAAAGAAGAAAGAATGCATAAAGGGTGGTGCATTTTACGCTCCAATCTCGTCCTATGTAAGGCGCTTTAGAGTTAGGGCTGTTTTGCCTGTAATTGCGTGACCCTTGCAGGGTTCCTCACAGTGCAACCGTGCACTTGAAACGGGCAGGTGTTGAACCACCCCGCAAGGAGATGGGGAAACTTCGCTGCGACCGGACCGCTTGACAGTCCGTGTTTACGGGAGGAGAGGCGCGCCCGAGAGGAGGTGCGCTCTCACTCTCTGCCGTCCCCGTGAATGCTGAAATGAGCGCGGTCGCGTTGCGTGGCTTCGGTGAAACTGCCGTATCGCGATATGTAGTGGAGCTGCCACAGTAAAATTTGAGACACGCGTAGCCAGCCAAAGGTGCTGTTACTTTGCCGAATTTCACGTGCCGGCGTCCACAACAACGCGAGCACGCTTTGTTTAGAAATTTCCGGCCATGAGGCCGTGCCCGGACCGCGTGTGTTAGTCCCTTGGTTTGGCGACAAGGATGGCGTCAAAGTGACGCCGTGAAACGGGTTTCGTGCGTGCAAATGAGGCATTGATGTGATTAGAGAGAAAGCGAGAACATAGAAAAGAAAAAAAAAAAAGAGGGGGGGGGGCACACGCCGGGGACGAGTAGTCGCAAAGTGTTAAGTGTGCAGTTTATTTACGTGCGGCACACAGGTGAGCTGTTGCAGCTGTGAGTTTTGACAAATATTGCGTGTGTCATGTTCAGTGGACACGATGAAACGTTTTTTAGCGAACGCGTTGTATCCGCTGGGCTTGTACGTACGCGTACATGAATTGTCGCTTACTCGGTTTGATGTCTCCTTGCCGCTGGGGCAGCTGATACGACTGATACGCCATTTTGCAGCAGTGAAGGGTGCGTGAATGAATGGGCAAGAAACTTAGCAACAGTAACGAGAAAAGAATTAAAAACAAACAAACAAACGAAAGCATGTTTGCCGTGTATATTCAATCTTGTAGTGCAGAAAAATAGTCAGTGCAGCAACCTGCGCGGCCAACGCGCTCCTCGCGAAGAAAAGAGGGAGAGAGAGACGAGCTGGCCGCCGACCAACCGGCGTGCGCCGTTCGCCTTCCTCCTCAGTCTCGCGGGCCGGCGCCGACACCGCGACTCGATCGTGTCGAGCATTCGCTTTCCGGGCGCGTTTCGAAGCAGAAGCAGAAACTTCGGAAGCCGTCATGTCTGGCCGTGGCAAAGGTGGCAAAGGGCTGGGGAAGGGTGGCGCCAAGCGTCATCGAAAGGTGTTGCGTGACAACATCCAGGGCATAACCAAGCCGGCCATCCGTCGTCTGGCGCGCCGTGGCGGTGTCAAGCGCATCTCTGGCCTCATCTACGAGGAAACTCGCGGCGTTCTCAAGGTGTTCCTCGAGAACGTGATCCGCGATGCCGTCACTTACACCGAGCACGCCAAAAGGAAGACCGTGACAGCCATGGACGTCGTGTACGCCCTCAAGCGTCAGGGCCGCACCCTGTACGGATTCGGAGGCTAAGAAGCCAGCGGCGTCGCCTGCAGCCAGCCAACGAGAACACAACAGCCCTCTTCAGGGCTACCCACTTGATGCTTCGGCAGTGTGATCCCAGCGGTTCGCCATACCCGTCCGTCCCTCTTTGCAATATCATTGCGTCATCGCTCAGGTGAGCAGCACCTCGTGTAGTAGTAGCTTGATCGCGCTGGGTACTTGTCACGTTCACCGCATTTCGTTCGCGTCGTCGT